>NC_041214.2:66660109-66675140 GCF_002837175.3 Physeter macrocephalus | reverse complement strand
CCTGCGCGTCCGGAGCCTGTGCTCCGCAACGGGAGAGGCCACAACAGTGAGAGGCCCGCGTACCAAAAAAAAAAACAAAAAACAAACAAACAAACAAAAAATCAAAATTTAAAATACCAAACTCCACAATCTGTGGGGACTAGATATTTGGGAGCTCAGTTTAAGGGCTGAAATGCAGAAGGAAACAGACTGTTAAACTGGCAGCTGGTGCAAAATACAGAGCTGGTGGTGGAGATGATCATGGCAGTGGTTGAAGGGTGATCAATGGCAGGGAAGGCAGAGTCAAGGAAGGCAATGATGGCAGACCAAGGAACAGCAGGATGGCACATGTGGTGGGTTGTAGAGGGGAGTGTGAAGGGTAGGGGATGGCAGTGGTGAAAGTAAAGGCATTAGCAGAGGCTAAGCCAAGAGTGATGATGGCAGGAACAGCAATAGAGGAGACAAAGATGGTAGCGTCTACATGATACTTGACATATTATAGTCTTGGAGTAGGACTTAAAAAGAACATCAAAAATGCACAGACAAATGAGAGGAGAATAAGTCCAATAAGCCAAACAAAGAGTCAGGTCAGAGTAGGCATCAGGATCCCAAGTATCAGGATCACAACTGGGATTAGAAGAAAAATCATTTCCATCAAGATTCAATAGCAAGAGGTGCAGTGGCTGCCCACAGGAGTGCTAGATAAATTCCAAAGCATGTTTTATTGCAGCCTCAACTATCTTTTACTAATGCTCCTGAAATAGCCTCACCTTCTTTCACCCCACCTTAAAAGATTTCTGATCACTGTGGGCAATGGGGTCCTGGCAATGGGAATGGTAGGTAATGCCAGTAGCTGAGGAGCTGGTTGCAGTAATCGAGAAAGCAGGAGCTGAGAAGCAGAAGGGAGCCATAGTCAAGCTGTATCAAATGTAAGCACTTTCTAGGTAGATCAGGCCTTAAGACTTTTCTTTAGGTTTCCCACCTTATTTCTATATCCAAAAATGGAATTTTGACAATCAAATGTGTCATGTAGTGCATCTTATTGCTGGTTCATGCTGTGTCAGTCATGCAGGAATCAGAATCCAACTCAGAAGATTTTAAGAGGACATCTTATAGACGTGAGGACAGGGTAAAAGGAACCAAAAAGGAATGCTGCAGCACCCAAAGAAGAGCAACTGAAGGAAGTCATTTCCTGGCCCAGAGCAAGAGGAATAACAGTGTTACTGGAGTACAGTTAGAGCTGGAGGGTGGAAAGAAAGAAACTTGTTGAAGTTGTAGTCATGGAAGGATGCCAGAAACCATGGCCCAAAGAGGAAAAGAAAGGGGAAAAAATAACCCAAAACTCTCTCTCTACTACCCTCCATTCTCCTGCCATTGACTGGCACCTGCTAGATTTAAACAGGAAGCCAGCTGTCCAGGGAGCCTGGGTAAATGCAGCTCAAAGAGGTCGAGGACAGCCTCCCAGGGCATAGAACAAGACAGAAGGGCAGAACATGGACCTGGGTGAGGTGGGGTCATGAACAGATAATAACCAGTACATGTTTATAGCATTAATAGGATGCATAGTTAAACCATGCCAAGAAATCAACTCTCTTGAGCACAGAGTCTTCCCCATTTGACTTCCCTATAGCATGGGGTCCCCAAATTATCAGATGGGTCAGGAGTGGTAGGGAATTCAGACTTATTAAAATATGTTCCAGAACTCCTATGTGTGCCATGCATTATTTGCCAAAGAATGGGACCATAAACCAGAGCAAACAGAAAATGTATGATAAGTAGCAGCTTTTTGCTTGTTTCTAAAAACTCTGAAATAATTTGAATATTGGGAAATATAGTCTAGATTTTTCTTTATTAATATATTTGAGTGGTGATGAAAAACTATTTTGCTTTTAATGTCAGTCATTTAAAGGTGATGCTTAATTTCTTAGCAAAGGCTACATAATAATCATTTCTGCCTTTCTGTTCATCAAGTGCCTAGTATTTGATAAGCTGATTTTAAAAGGGAGTTTTAGACATATGCTCAAAAGTAAAAACATTACTGCTAGTAATAGAGATCATGTGCTGTTTGATTTTGCCCTTGTCATTGTAGATTAGTCAGTTTCTGAAGAGAGTTACAAAAAGCCAAGCAGTTTGGTTTGGTACTGGTGTTTCTGCCTGACTCAAAAGTCATTATTTCCCCCTCATAATATCCCTCCTTCATTAAAAATGTTAGCTTTCTTTCTTGACTGAATGCATAGACTATACTACATTTTTCCCTAAAAATGACTTTCTTTTACTGGACTGATGCTAAAATATCACAAAATAATGTTTCAGTGAACATGAGGTTTTTATTCATATCTATACTATTAAAAGAGGATCTAACTTTATAACATAAAAACACCATATATTTAAAGTGAAAATAACAGCTTAAAAGGGTAAAGAAATCTTTAAAAATAAAATCAACTTTTCTATGGCAGATGATGGGGATAGACGGAAGAAGAATGTGAGAAACAGTGGCTACATTCACAGCACAGTTAAAGGATTACGCCAGTTTGTGAAAACCATACCATATACTATATGGAGAAAAGTATTAAAATTATTCAACAACAAAAAAAAAATCAATGGAACAGAAGAGATAAGTCATCATCATGGCGGTCAGTCAGGAAACAGAATTGCTGTTTTCCGTGGGAGCCTTTGTTGCTACTTTTCTAACACTTCAGTGGTTGAAAGGAAATCAAACTGTGAGAACTTACTGCCACTCCAGTGAGCCCTGGGGGATTTGTCACAAATTTGGAACCTGAGTGGCCTCAACCTTCACAGCTCTGGCCCTTAGAAGTGACAGACAGCAAAGAGACCAACAGAGAAAGTTAGTTACACAGAACTGAACACCAACATATTTTAAATTGTGGGGCGAACTTCAGGCCACTTTTCAGTTTTACATTAGACTAAATGACCAAATAATTTCCTCCAAAACATATGCTATACTTAGGAAATTCCAAGCAACAGCCAATATTTTGTAGCTACTCACAGATAATTCTAAACTTACTCTTGCCTGGAAGAAAGCTTCTGAAAGACTGAAAATTGGATAAATAACTAGAGTAGACCTGCAAATCCTTTTAGACTATTTTATATTGTGTCATTTTCCTAAAAACCTAAAAAAATGATAGGAACATTCAAAGAACTTAGGTATTGGTCCCAGACAGATGATGAACATCAACAGTCTATTTTAGAAGTAAATTTTATAGAGTGAAGTTGACTCCAACTACATAATACCTTCTATTCTATCAATTCTGATATCCTCATTGGGAAACTGCTTGTTACACTTGGAACAAAAGTGTATTGTGTATTCGTTGAAATATTTATTCAAACAATGTCTCACTCTAAATCACTGTTTCTTAGGTGAGGTTCATGAACCTGCTGTCACCTGGAATGTTTGATGAAAATGTAAATTCCCAGCCCCCATACACAGGTAATTCATATGCCTGTTAAAGTTTGAAAACCACTGCTACAAAGAGCTCATGCATTATTTCAGAAGTAAGAATATGAAAATTAGAATCTATTTTGCTATGCTTCTGATACTTTTAGAAGATTTTAGGAAATGATGGAAGAATATTTTGAGTAATTTAAGTAGTTCAAAAATTGTCTAATATGAATCAGTCATAATACATAGTTTTAATTTCATAAATTTCCCATCCCACCGGACCCCCACCTTCTGGTTAAGGATTTTGGATTCAGTAGATTCTAGAATTCTGTGTAATCATGGATTTTCTACTTCTATAGTCTGGAAGGAAAAAAATCTAAACTTAATGATCAATCAGTATGTTAGCTGATTCTTAAGTATATTTAAAAGGCCCTCATTCTTTTAAATTTAATAATTTTATATACATTAATACAATATATTAATCAGAATATAAACCAGAAATGTCTTAATACTAAACAATAAATTTTACAGAAATGTTTATTTAAATAACATTTTTCCTATAAATACAAATTATACAACTTAAGCTAAGAGGTTCCCAAATGCAAAGAACTTCTATCTATTTAAGAAAACTTCCAATATGCATAAAATGATAGGAAACTCATGTTCTAGGAAAAGTTCTATTAAATACATATGAGTAAGAAGCAAAAAGATCACTATTTGAAGATGAAATTATGATTCCTAAATTGAAAATGATTAAATCTATATAGGAGAGCTTAAGAAGTTCGTTGGCTATAAATTAAACACTCAACATATAAATAAAACTTTCTTATATACCAAAAATAACATGAAAATAGAAAAAAAGCATTCACAGTACAAACAAAAATATAAAATGGCTAGAAATCTAACAAAGAAAATAACACCAAAGTATAAATTTCACTAACGGACATTAAAAATCTGTCTCTCTACTCTGCCCCTTATTTTTCATCACTAAACAATCAAGTCAAAGTAACTGGGTAAAGCAGGGTAAGGTAGGGCATGGATCCATGATGGCCCAGAGCAAGGTGTCAGACCCTGGCAGGTTGAGGAAGGGTTTCACAGAGGAAGGCAACCCAGTGTCGGGAATCAGAGCATTAGAAGGGCAAGGAGAGTATACATAGAGGGGCAAGCCCAGACACAGGCTGTTGGAGCCCAAGTGAGATGAGGAGGGTGTTCATGCGGGAAGCAGCCCAAGGAGGACTGTCAGAGTACAAGCTGGGTGAAGAGGGCATCTATGCAGAGGAAGGAGCAGTGGCAGCAATGGGAAATTTTTCATACAGGGCAACTGATCAAATGAATAAATATCTTAAGAATACTAGAACATGTGCTCCTCACTTACAGATAAGCAATTTGCAAATATGGAAAGGAACAAGACCAGAATGAATTCTGTGGTATTTGATTAGATTTGAAGTATCAATGATAACTCATTGTTTTAAATAGGTAGAAAGATATAGTAATATTGATGTAAGTGTCTGTGAATATATATTCCCAGCTCTGTCTACTGAGAGAGCCTGGAGGGAATGACACTCCAATAGCAACACCTAGCACCCAGATTTTGGCTTTTATATATTATTTTCCTCTAAAAGGAAATAGTCACTGCTAGAAGATAACATAAGAGAATATCTCGATGACTTTGGGTATAGCAATGACTTTTTAGAGACATCAAATGTGTGATCCATGCAAGAAATAATTGGTAAGCTGGACTTCATTAAAATTAAAAACATCTGCTCTTTGAAAGACCTTGTGAAACAGAATGAGAAGACAAGCTACAGACTGAGAGAAAATATTTACAAAATACATACCTGATAAAGGACTGTTATCCAAAATATACAAAGAACCCTTAAAATTCAACAATAAGAAAACAAACTTGATTTTAAAATGGGCCAAAGACTTTAAAAGACACCTCATTCACCAAAGAAAATACATACATCAGAAATAAACTCATGAAAACATGTCCCACATCATATGTCATCAGGGAAATACAAATTAAAACACTATAAAACTATAGTGCTTTAATACACTATAAAACATTATCACTATACACCTATTAGAAGGGCCAAAATCAGAACACAGACAACACTAAACGCTGTTGAGGATTCAGAGCAACAGGAACTCTCATTCATTGCTGGTGGGAATGCAAAATGGTACAGCCACTTTGGAAGATAGTTTGGCAGTTTCTTACAAAACGAAACATACTCTTACCATTCTATCCAGCAACCACACTCCTTGGTATTGATCCAAAGAAGTTGAAAACTTATGTTCACACAAAGGCCTGCACACAGATGTTTATAGCAGCTTTATTCATACTTGCCAAAACTTGGAAGCAACCAAGATGCCCCTCAGTAGGAGAATAGATAAATAAATTGTGCCACACTTAGGTAATAGAATGTTATTCAACACTAAAAAGAAATGAGCTATGAAAACATGAAAAGACATAAAAGAAATTTAAATGCATATTACTAAATGGAAAAAGCCTATCTGAAAATGCTGCATACTGTATGATTTCAACTATATGACATTCCAGAAAAGCCAAAACTATGGAGACAGTTAAGAGATCAGTGACTGTCAGAGGTTAGCGGGGAGAGCGGAATGAATAGGCAGAGCACAGCGGATTTTTAGGGCAGTAAAACTATTTCTATATGATACTACAATGGTAAACATATATCATTATACATTTGTCAAAACCCATAGAATGTATAGCACCCAGAATTAACCTTAATGTAAACAATGGACTTTGGGGGACAACAATTTGTCAGTGTAGGTTCATTAATTTTAACAAATGTACCACTCTGGTTGGGTAGCATTAATGAGGGAGGCTACATGTGTGTGGAGGCGAGGGGTATATGGGAAATCTCTGTACCTTCCATTCAATTTTGCATTGACTCTAAAACTGCTCTAAAAATTACAGTCTATTTTATTTCCAAAATCATACAAAAGAAATTAATTACCAAAATGAAAAAATGCTTACAGATATTGGTTTAATAAAAAAAGTCACTAAATATGCCATGAAAATAAAAACATTAATATATATGAGATAAAGATTTTATATATTATATATTACATATATTTGCTAGATTTGATAAGAAAAGTAGACTGACTGAAAACAGACATTGACTTCCTATTTGCCCCAAACTACTCTTTCCCTAGAAAAACTAAATGAAGCGTTAAGTGACAAAAAAAAAGGAAAAAGGAAATAGTGCACCTTGGAGAAATTCCTGGTTTTGGGGCTGGAGAAGAGAAAGTACAAGATGAGCCTGGAACATCTTACTGTGCCAGAAAGCAAGGTATTATTTCTCCAAGCATGACAGAGGCATGTCAAAAGGTCACAAGTTCTACCGCGAAGCACTCCACTGGTCAAATATGGGAAAATTTGAGCCGAAAAAAGCAAGAAAAGAGATTCACTTATTGTACCCCATTAAATAAAGTTGAATATCATGAGTACATCCTGATAAAAAGTAATTAAATAATTAATTAAAAGTTAGCTGGGAATGAGATATTTATGTAACTTTAAGGCATCGCTTTCAAAGTAATTATTCATTACAAAGGGCAAAAGAGTAACTTTACAGAGAGGAAGACTGGCAGACATCACCTTAATCCAATGCCACCAGAGAGGATTCAGTGAAGAAGAGCATAACACCCCATCTATGATATTCTTCCCAAAGATTCATGTTCATAAAGCTAATCATGAGGAAACATCAAACAGACTACCAAAATACTGCCCTATATCCTTAAAATTGTCAAGGTTATGAAGTCAAAAACAGATTGAAAAACTGTATCAGACTGAATAAAGCTAAAGAGACTTGGCAATGAAATACAAAACATGATTCTAAACTGGATCCTTTTGCTATAAAGGACATTAATGGAACACTTGACAAAAACTAACAGAGTCTGAGAATTAGATGGAGTAATATATCTATGTTAATTTCCTCATTTTGATGGCTATATTGTGATTAGGAAGCAGAATGTCCTTATTCTTAGGAAATGCTCACTAACGTACTTGAAGGGGAGATGGGCAACTTATTTTCAAATGGCTTAGAAGAAAGACAGGCATTTGTTTTCTCCTTGCACCTTTTCTATAAGTTTGTTTGTTTCAAAATAAAAAGTATATAATAATTTGAAAAAAGTGATAGGTAGACTGGGTTCCTGATTCTGAAAATTTAACAGCATAAAGATTATTTAAAATTCATTTGGTTAAGTTAATAAAATTCTAAGAATATTATTTTAACTTAACAAATATACTACAGTCCATCTGCAAGAAAGCCTGGATAAGACAGAAATAAAATACTTTAAAAAGTTTAATACACAGGACTTGTATTACTTGACATTATAAACATATCAGAAATAAACAATAAATCATAACAATGTAGCATTTTTCAAAAATAAACATCAACAAAACTGAAGAAAAAGTCCAGAAGATGCATGTACATGTAAGTATTTTGTACATAATAAAGAACACATTTCAAATTAGGATGGAAAGATGCGCTCTTCAATACTGCTATTTAGAGCCTTATCTCTACTCACAACAGTGAAGTTTAATTGTAAAAAATTCAAAACATAAAGGTGTCTAAAGAAAATATAGGTTAATATGTATACAATTTGGTGTCACAGAAGCTAAGCTTGAAGTCAAAGAAGGAAACCATAAAGGAGACCTATATTCCCATAAATAGAATAAAGGGACAATAGATTAGAAAAAGTAGATAAATCTCAAAGATGGAATTCATTTGGCTAATAAATATATTTTAAAGTGTTTAAATCATTAGTAGTCAAAGTTTTTCCAATTTAGGCAATGAGAAAGAAGATCACACCTATTGAAATGGCATATATTAAAAAGAATGTAGGGACTTTCCTTGTGGCATAGTGGTTAAGAATCCGCCTGCCAATGCAGGGGACATGGGTTCGAGCCCTGGTCCGGGAAGATCCCACATGTCGCGGAGCAACTAAGCCCTTGTGCCACAACTACTGAGCCCCCGTGCCTAGAGCCTGTGCACTGCAACAAGAGAAGCCCACGCACCACAATGAAGAGTAGCCCCTGCTTTCCTCAACTAGAGAAAGCCTGCGCGCAGCAACGAAGACCCAACGCAGCCAAAAATAAATAAATATTTTAAAAAAGGAATGTAATGTACAGTACTGAAAGGCGCACACTGAACCTTTGCCAGAGGGATTATATATGGCCACCACCGTTAGGGAGCGCACATTGGGAATATACATTAAAAAGACTGGAAATGTACATATTCCTCACCAAAAAAATTCCCCATAAAAAATTTACCCTACAGAAATAATCAAACAACTGTATAATGTGTATGCAATGTTTGTTGTTGATAACGGGAAAAACAAACCACAAATCTAGAAACAATTTAAAAAATCAGGGGCTTCCCTGGGGGCGCAGTGGTTGAGAGTCCGCCTGCCGATGCAGCAGATGCGGATTCGTGCCCCGGTCCGGGAAGAACCCACGTGCCGCGGAGCGGCTGGGCCCGTGAGCCATGGCCGCTGGGCCTGCGCGTCCGGAGCCTGTGCTCCGCAACGGGAGAGGCCACAACAGTGAGAGGCCCGCGTACCGCAAAAATAAATAAATAAATAATTAATTAATTTTTAAAAATAAAAAAATAAAAAATCAAGTAACTAAGTGTTAAATTATGTCATTAAAACATGAGCTAATAATTATGTCATCTAAAATTTCACATATAAATATGAGAAATAAATTTATGACAGAGCTTAAGAGGTCATTTTGTATTAAAAAGTGTGTGGGACACACTTCTCAGGAGAGAATTAAAAAGTAAAAGAAAGGCAGAGAAAGAAACTGAATGGATAAAAGGAGTTATCTCAGGATGATAGGATTCTAGGGTTTTTCTTTCTATCTGCACTATTTCTTTTCTAATGATTATAAAGTGAGCATGTGTTTCTTACTTAATAAAAATAATAAAAGCTGTAAAAAGTTGTGAGGAAAACAATCTGAGAATAAGGAGGCAGAAAATTTACAAAATTTTTAGTTAATGAAGAAACAAAACATCTAAAGAATGTAGTTAATTTAATTTTTCATATTGTGCATTCTCTTCATATTTTGTATAACATTATCTGCTATGCAATTTAAAATATCTACTATTAAGTTACAGAAGAATTGTATAACTGATAGGGATCCAACATCGTATTTATAAAACTGCAAGTCATTGTTGCAAGAAATGTTATAAATTTATACGTTTCTGTGTCATGTATGACATAAAACTAAGCAACCCAAAAGATTTAGCAATGGTATTTGAATCATACTTTCCAAGAGATAATTTAAATCCACATGATGATAAAATATGAATTACTAATTTTATGAAGAGAGTGATTGTTTCCATGAAATTAGAAATGCTTATATTTGATTCAAATATGAAAACATTCTTTTTAAATGTAAATAGATTATTTGAAGAATTGAAGCATCATATCAAGAGCTATTTTTAAATAATTTTAATTAGTAAACTTTTAAATGACTGTCCAATTCTATAGTCTTAAAATGGAAAAAATACTATTTTTCTAAAAAATATCAGAAAAATTATTTTAATTTATTTTCTACACTACAAACTTTCTTGGACTAAAAATTTTAAATAGGACTCTAAAATTCAATTACATAAATGACATACAAAAGTAATTTGTGCAGCCACAGGGAATACCTCATGACATGGAAGAATATGTCCAAATATAATACTTAATACAAAAAGGTAGATCATTTTCTATAAACAAACAAAACACAAAGTACTAATTCCAAATAACCGATTCCCAATGTCACCAGACTCTACTCACAGAAAGTTTTAATTTTACAATTATACGAGCATATATTGATATTACTGGACATAAGCTTTGAATTAAAACATACAGGTGAAATGCTACAGTTCAATCCATGGTAACAAAAGGATTTATTCTATAAAAAATTATAAAAACATATTTGTAGGCTTCAAAATAAACATTTGGGTTTTCTTATATCTCTACCAAGTATATTAGACTCACTTCAGCTATATATTTTAAAGGGATGTAATCTTTGTGCTTGAACCATGCCAGCATCAATTTGATCATATTGAGTTCTAAAGAATACAATTATCATTTGCAAGCATATATCTCTGTATCCCTCATTTCCAATCTTGATTCCTCCATGTTTTGGAATGATATCCAAGTAAGGAATAAAGACATTACTTGACATGTAAATTTTTACATGGCTTTACTGGGCAAAGTCTCAGGATTATACTTGACAGGAGTCTACTTTGTGATCAAAGACAATATTTTCGGAACTGAAACAGTCATTTAGAAATTGGGAAAGCAAAAGAAATGTGAGTTAAGGAAAAAAAATTCATGCTCCTCCTTGATGCCCTGTTTTTCATTTGACCCTTCAATGCCATTTTTGAAGGTTGGGTTATCATTGAAAGAACAGAATAAAATCAATCCATGAGGTGTCATGTATTTTATATATACTATCTCATTTAATCCTCCTATGCTAAAAGGAAAATACTGTTATTTCCACTTTACAGATGAAAAATGAGACTCAGATGGATAAGGGGCTTGCCTAAGGTTATACAGCTCATAAATTTGGGGGATGGAATGCATATTTGGGGCATTCATCTTGCTTACTCCTTTGGTGATCTAATCCAGTCTCATGGTTTAAATGCCATCTGTATGTCAACAACTCCCAAATATATATCGATATATTATAGATGATATACATACACAGAGATAGAGATATAGCAAGCCTAGATCTCTTGCTGGACTCTGGACTATTGTGTACAACAGCCCAAAAGACATCTCTACTTGAATCCCTAAAAGACTACTAAGTTCAATATGTCCAAAATTGAACGCCTGAATTCACCTCTCAAAACGTGCTACACCCTAAGCCTTCTCTATCGCAGTTGATGGCAACTTCATCCTTCCATTTTCTCATGCCCAAAATCTTATTAGAGTTATCCTATACCCAACTCTTCTCCTAGAAACTACTTTTAATCCACAAACAAATCCTGTAAGCTCTATTGTCAAAGTATTTCCAGAATCCAACCATTTTTTTAAAACCACTTCCATATCACCATCCTGGTATAAGACACTGTTTACCTATATTATTGCAATAGTGCTGTAACTCGTCTCCCCACTTAAAAACTTGGTTTCCCTATACTCTGTTACTGACCCAACAAACAGAATTCTCCTTTTAAATTGTCAGATTACATCAGTCTTCTGGTCACACCCTTCAATGGACTCATCTTAATCAGAGTAAAAGCCAAAGTCCTTACAAGGGCCTATAAGGTCCTACATGACCCGCACCACTCCCCTGACTTCTGTGACCTCATCTCCTACTTCTCTTTTCCTCCCCCTTAGCAACTCCTGCCTTAGTTGCTTCCTTGATGATCACACCAGGCGGAATTTTGCACTGACTGTTCTCTTCACCTGAAGAACTCTTCTTTCAAGTCTTTCCTACCTTCTTAGTGAGACTTACTCTGACCATCTGATTTTGAATTGAAATGATACCTTCTCTCCTCAATATTCCCCACACATTTTCTCTCCGTGGTGTTTATCATCTTTGAACACACTATACAATTATTTATTCATTTTGTTTATAGTCTGTCTCCCCAAAAGTAGGATGTGAGCTCCATGAGCTCAGGGATTTCCTTTTGTATAGTTCACTGTTGTAGCCCAAGATCCTAGAACTGAGCTTAGCATTATAAATATCTTTGACAAAGTGAATGAATCAACCTAACTTTGGATATTAGTCAATTTTCACTATTAATTCTACCTAGCCACACTTCTTCTTTGTTTGTCTCTCACTAAGGAGAATTTTACTTTTAGTTTATGGTAATCGGGATTGATTACCATAAATTTCATAAACATCTGATGTCCAGTTACAATGGAATCTTCATAAAAACATGCCATGTTTTAACCAGTCTGACTCATACATGAAAATGTTTATCCTCCACTTAATTTTCATCACCCATTTTTTGCAGAGATTCCCATCTTAATGTCTTAATTCTTTATCTTATATTACTCTCAGTAAAAAACAATATATGGCCAGAGGAACAAAATCAGCAAAAGGAAAATGGTCAAGTATAAAAGAATCTGGTGAAAGAATAGAGTGAAAGATAAATGCAAGGACAAATCAGAAAAATTATTTACAAAAGATCATCAAGAAAGATTAATTTCCATGACATGGAAATTAATGTTTCAAGATCTGAATCACGAAAAAAATCTCTACAAAAGCTTAAGGAATGAGAATAAAAGATAAAGGGTATAAGTCACCTGAAATATTTAGCCTATCAAGCTACTGGTGAACAGTATCACACACTTTCTGAGAAAGCAAGTGAATATCTGTCCAGAAAAAGCTGAGTTAAGAATGAAAGGAAATGAACCTTTATTGAGCTCATCCTCCATCACATATCGGGCACTTAGCAACAAACTGATGCTCAAAGAGGTTAGTTAACTTAACTGAGATCATGAAATGGCCAGAAACAGAGAGTGGATTAGAAACCATTTCTATCTGATTCTAAAGCTCACTCATGCAATTCAGAAAGCAAAACCTTCTAGAATTTTGCTATAAGTCAAAGCAAAAGTTTTTGGAGCCAAATGGCAAAGATAAATGGATGTTTTTAAAAAATAGGATTGTCATACCATACTATCTACAGGTACAAAAAAACACCATAGCTTTGTCTGAACACCCTACTTCAAGACTTCAATAACTGGCAAACTCCTACTCTCCTTTAGAGACTGAATTCAGGTGCCCTTCTCTGTCACAGCATCACCAATCATCAACAGATAACATTTACTACTCTACCTATGCAAACCTACCAGCAGAGGTTGGGAGGAAGTCTTCCAGTAGCATGGCAACAAACCACTGGGGGAGGCATCAGAGTGGTCCATCAGTCTTCCAAACTTATACTGAGAACCCAGTAGACTAAGCTCTCAATCTGTTTGAC
Source organism: Physeter macrocephalus (assembly GCF_002837175.3). Lineage (NCBI taxonomy): Eukaryota > Metazoa > Chordata > Mammalia > Artiodactyla > Physeteridae > Physeter > Physeter macrocephalus. Next base: position 66,661,805 of record NC_041214.2, on the reverse strand, counting down.
ATTAGGAATACTGAGCTAAACACCACTATCCTCCTGTCTTAGTCATTCAGGCTGTTATAAAAAAAAAAAAACACACACAGAGTGGGTGGTTTATTAACAGAAATTTCTCACAGTCTGGAGGCTGGAAGTCTGAGAACAGGGTGCCAGATTGGTTCAGTGACCTCTTCTAGGTCACAGATTTTTCTTCGTATCCTCACAAGGCAAAAGGGTCAAGGGAGCTCTCTGGAGCTTCTTTTATAAGGGCACTAATCCCATTCATGAGGTCTTCACCTTCATGGCAATCACCTGCAAAATACCCCACTTCCTAATACCATCACATTGGGCATTGGGATTTCAACATAATGAATTTTGGGAAGACACAAACATTCTGACCACAGCACCTCCCTTACATGGAGTTCAGATAGAGTGAAGTAGATAGATGGTAATGGGCTACAAAAGCATAGAGTACAGCCTTGGGCATGGATCAGGGCAGGAAGGGAATCAGGAACAATAAAATATCCAGTGTTAGGGCAGGCATGGTGCTGGGGAAATCAGAAGCATGAACCATAACACAGATGATGAGTTGGCTTGAGGGTGTGCTGAGAGCAGGTAGCAGGACCTCAGTCTCTCAGGTAAGGCTCGGGGGCCCATTCCCTGTCAAGGTATCTCTTTACAAGGCAGGTATCCATTTACCAACTGATGAACAACAAAATAAGAATGGGAGGGGCAGAAGTCAAATTACCACTAACACATTGCACCCCCAAATTCCAGAGCCTTTCAAGAACGTAGTTTATGTCATTATGCTCCCAAGCAGTAAGGTGGTAACTTACTACAGCTACAGCTATAGCTATTGCTCCATTGACATTAGCTTTGGGAAAGAACTGCAGATGATAATTAGGAGGGGCCAACAAAGATAAAGGAAAAATAATTTTTGCATTCATTATACTTCTAAGCATTTGTTTGCAAGCCTGTCAAGTCATAAGCTACTGTAAGAAAAAAACTGACTATTTGGCAAAAGATTATAAAATATTCGAAATATATAAATAATATTCTACTGGTTCTTGAAAGAAAATCATCTATGCTAATGATAAAGAAAAAAGGAGAAATGAAGGAAACAACAGCACAGATCAATAAAACTAAAAGCTGGTTCTTTGAGAAGATAAACAAAATTGATAAACCATTAGCCAGACTCATCAAGAAGAAAAGGGAGAAGACTCAAATCAATAGAATTAGAAATGAAAAAGGAGAAGTTATAACTGACACTGCAGAAATACAAAGGATCATGAGAGATTACTACAAGCAACTACATGCCAATAAAATGGACAACCTGGAAGAAATGGACAAATTCTTAGAAAAGCACAACCTTCCGAGACTGAACCAGGAAGAAATAGAAAACATAAACAGACCAATCACAAGACTGAAATTGAGACTGTGATTACAAATCTTCCAAAAAACAAAAAAGCCCAGGACCAGAAGGCTTCACAGGCGAATTCTATCAAACATTTAGAAAGAGCTAACACCTATCCTTCTCAAACTCTTCCAAAATATAGCAGAGGGAGGAACACTCCCAAACTCATTCTACGAAGCCACCATCACCCTGATACCAAAACCAGACAAAGATGTCTCAAAGAAAGAAAAATACAGGCCAATATCACTGATGAACATAGATGCAAAAATCCTCAACAAAATACTAGCAGACAGAATCCAACAACACATT
>NC_041214.2:66657212-66659626 GCF_002837175.3 Physeter macrocephalus | reverse complement strand
ATTGATAAACCATTAGCCAGACTCATCAAGAAGAAAAGGGAGAAGACTCAAATCAATAGAATTAGAAATGAAAAAGGAGAAGTTATAACTGACACTGCAGAAATACAAAGGATCATGAGAGATTACTACAAGCAACTACATGCCAATAAAATGGACAACCTGGAAGAAATGGACAAATTCTTAGAAAAGCACAACCTTCCGAGACTGAACCAGGAAGAAATAGAAAACATAAACAGACCAATCACAAGACTGAAATTGAGACTGTGATTACAAATCTTCCAAAAAACAAAAAAGCCCAGGACCAGAAGGCTTCACAGGCGAATTCTATCAAACATTTAGAAAGAGCTAACACCTATCCTTCTCAAACTCTTCCAAAATATAGCAGAGGGAGGAACACTCCCAAACTCATTCTACGAAGCCACCATCACCCTGATACCAAAACCAGACAAAGATGTCTCAAAGAAAGAAAAATACAGGCCAATATCACTGATGAACATAGATGCAAAAATCCTCAACAAAATACTAGCAAACAGAATCCAACAGCACATTAAAAGGATCATACACCATGATCAAGTGGGGTTTATTCCAGGAATGCAAGGATTCTTCAATATACGCAAATCAATCAACGTGATACACCATATCAACAAACTGAAGGAGAAAAACCATATGATCATCTCAATAGATGCAGAGAAAGCTTTTGACAAAAAAGAATCAACATTGTGAAAATGACTATACTACCCAAAGCAATCTACAGATTGAGTGCAATCCCTATCAAACTACCAAGGGCATTTTCACAGAGCTAGAACAAAACATTTCCCAATTTGTATGGAAACACAAGAGACCCCCGAATAGCCAAAGCAATCTTGAGAAAGAAAAATGGAGCTGGAGGAATCAGGCTCCCTGACTTCAGACTATACTACAAAGCTACAGTAATCAAGACAGTATGGTACTGGCACAAAAACAGAAATATAGATCAATGGAACAGGATAGAAAGCCCAGAGATAAACCCACGCACATATGGTCACCTTATTTTTGATAAAACAGGCAAGAATATACAATGGAGAAAAGACAGCCTCTTCAATAAGTGGTGCTGGGAAAACTGGACACTACATGTAAAAGAATGAAATAAGAACACTCCCTAACACCATACACAAAAATAAACTCAAACTGGATTAGAAACCTAAATGTAAAGCCAGGCACTATAAAACTCTTAGAGGCAGAACACTCTATGACATAAATCACAGCAAGATCTTTTTTGACCCACCTCCTAGGGAAATGGAAATAAAACAAAAATAAACAAATGGCACTTAATGAAACTTAAAAGCTTTTGCACAGCAAAGGAAACCATAAACAAGACAAAAAGACAACCCTCAGAATGGGAGAAAATATTTGCAAATGAAGCAGCTAACAAAGGATTAATCTCCAAAATTTACAAGCAGCTCATGCAGCTCAATATCAAAAAAAAAAAAAAAAACCCCAATCCAAAAATGTGCAGAAGACCTAAAAAGACATTTCTCCGAAGAAGATATACAGATTGCCAACAAACATATGAAAGAAATGCTCAACATCATTAATTATTATAGAAATGCAAATCAAAACTACAATGAGGTCTCACCTCACACCAGTCAGAATGGCTATCAACAAAAAATCTACAAACAATAAATGCTGGAGAGGGTGTGCAGAAAAGGGAACCCTCTTGCACTGTTGGTGGGAATGTAAATTGATACAGCCACTATGGAGAACAGTATGGAGGTTCCTTAAAAAACTAAAAATAGAACTACCATACGACCCAGCAATCCCAGTACTGGGCATATACCCTGAGAAAACCATAATTCAAAAAGAGTCAGGCTTCCCTGGTGCGCAGTGGTTGAGAGTCCGCCTGCTGATGCAGGGAATGCGGGTTTGTGCCCCGGTCCAGGAGGATCCCATGTGCCGCGGAGCGGCTGGGCCCATGAGCCATGGCTGCTGAGCCTGCGCGTCCGGAGCCTGTGCTCCGCAGTGGGAGAGGCCACAGCAGTGAGAGGCCCGCATACCGCAAAAAAGAAAAAAAAAAAAGAGTCATATACTACAATGTTCATTGCAGCTCTATTTACAATAGCCAGGCCAGCAATCCCAGTACTGGGCATATACCCTGAGAAAACCATAATTCAAAAAGAGTCAGGCTTCCCTGGTGCACAGTGGTTGAGAGTCCGCCTGCTGATGCAGGGAACGCGGGTTTGTGCCCCGGTCCAGGAGGATCCCATGTGCCGCGGAGCGGCTGGGCCCATGAGCCCGAGATGGATGGACCTAGAGTCTGCCATACAGAGTGAAGTAAGCCAGAAAGCGAAAAACAAATACTGTATGCTAACACATATATATGGAATCTAAAAAAAAAGGTATGCTAACACATATATATAGAATCTAAAAAAAAAGGT
>NC_041214.2:66608475-66656943 GCF_002837175.3 Physeter macrocephalus | reverse complement strand
AGCAGAAAATAACACACCATTGTAAAGCAATTATACTCCAATAAAGATGTTAAAAAAAAAGAAAAAAGGAGAGAAGATGGGAAGAATGCAGATTGGCCATGTTAAGGGTAGAAAAGAAAAGGAGAAAAAAAATAAAAGGAAGGTAATAGAGAAAATAGAGAGACAAGGAGTAAAAAGCAACACCTCTGAACTTCCCTTTTCTAAACCATCTGTGGTTTCCAAAACGTCTGTGCACCACTGGATACTGTATTTTTCTGCCTCACAGTAAACATGGTTGTGGCCATAGAATGGGGAAGGGGAGTTCTCAGGATTCCTTCACTGTGACCAAACAGGTCTGCCTCTTTCGCATGATGTTCATTCACCCTCCTGATGTTGATGTGACACAAGAGATGATTGCTGAAGGATGCAGCAGCCCATAAAACTAGATAGATATAGGTAGATGATAGATAGATAGATAGATACATAGATAGATAGATAGATCCCAATAATACAATGCTAAATTCTGGGTCACCAAATTCCCCAAGTGAAAAAAAAAAAAAAATTAATGTACTTGTTGTACACTGTTAGCTGTAAAACATACAGATTTCAGTCCTTCACTCTTCCAACCTATATACCCAGATAAACTGATGTGAGTATTATATAGAAATATAGTGCTTGGGTTTCGCGATCCCTTTCTGTGAAGTTCAAAGGTTTATTATTTCCAAGTTAAACTCAGCAGAGTCAACCATAATAATCACACCTAGTAATAGCTAATATTTATTTGATTTACTTATTCTTATGTGTCACACTCTGTGCCAAGCACTTTATCTACATTCTCCCTAGACTTCCAAATGCTCCAAAGGTAGAGCTATCCTTATATTTCTTTATAAATAAGGGAACTGAGGCATAGAGAGGACAAATGACAGATGGTTAAGCTGGAATTCACAGATAGGCCCTCTGACTGTAAGTCTATACTCTGAATCACTCCACTTCCTGACTCCACTAGAGGATTCTACCTTCAGCTCTGCTGTATTCAACAGTATCCTATATTCATATAGAGCTTAATAGTGTATAAAATGCCCTTTCAGACTGACTCACTTGATCCTCACAACTACTTTGTCAAACAGGCAAGGATATGTCGTCTTTCCCATTTCATGGGTAAAAACTGAACTAGGTTAAGCAGCTTCCACCAATCATTAATATATGGCAAAGTTAGGACAGGACTTATATGTACATCATCCAACTCTAAATGCAATGCACTATCCACTGCATCAAGCTCTTCTTCATCTGAATTCTTCTAGGAACAACCAATATTTGTCTTCATACTGTTAAATTACTTGTCGAGGACTAAAAAAATTAAGGATCAGAGAAAGAGATATAATGCCTGTCAATTGCCTTAAATTATCACCCCCTCCCATCCCCTGCAATCTCCTTAGATTTCAATAGCAATCCCTATATAATAGGGAGCTGTAAATTTGCCTATTTTGCACTTGACAAAAGAGGTTTTTGCTGAAACCATTACTTGAAGGTCCAGAATTTAACTATATACCATTGAGTTACTATAATTATTTGAAGGAATGTTAAATCAAAGTATTTGAAATCACCCTTTAATCACAATTAGCTCAAAAAACAAATATGGTTTTCAAGATACTCCAGGTATTCTGACTTTGTTTTGATAAACATTGAACCAAAGACCAAGGAAGAGTTTTGTTCACTTTGCAGTTTCCTCCTTCAGTGCCCCTTGTCTCCTTCTGCATCTTATTGTGAGTTCTTATTTCAATTTATTTGTTTAGGAGTTCCAGGTGAATTTCTTTGATGGAGGTTTTCATATGTGGATGTCTTAGGGCCTCTCCACTGTTAATTCCCAAGATTCTTTCCCATGTCAGACTTCCTATTTCCTACTGTTTATCTTTTTAGGTCCTACACCTTCAGACTTAACACCACTCACTCCACCCCTTGTGGTCCAGCTCCAATAAATCTGACTTCAAAGTGAGACGTTGCCCCCCAAATCCTCCCTCCTTGCTCTCCCCAAAGACATAAATGTGCAGGTCCTTTTCCTTTCAAGGGTTTTACTGCTAATCACAGAGGGAAACTAAGAGTAGTACAACACAGAATGTCATTCTAATTACTTACCTAAAGCTCCTGATTTCCCTCTGAGGTAGCAAACTGAAGCCTCCATGTGCCCTCTACTAAACAAAGTATAGCAGTAATTCTGGGAAGATTAAAAGAAAAAAACACTGATCCCTTAAGTCCATTGCTATCCTAGCTGCCTGAAGATTGCTCTTTTGTCAGCCCAACTCAAATATCACCATCTAATCATTCCTGAGCAGAGACTGGGCCTTCTACTTGCCCTGCCCTCTGCCCTTGCCCAGCTTTTGGCATACTACCAATAATAGTACTGTTACAGACTGAATGTTTGTGTCCCTCCCAAATTCCTATATCGAAACCTAATCACCAATGTGATGATATTTGGAGGTGGAAACTGTGAGAGGTGATATGGTCATGAGGGTGGAGTCCTCACAAATGAGATTAGTGCCCTTATAAGAGAGACCCCAGGAGACAGTTGCCTGTGAACCAGGAAATAAGTCCTCATCAAACACTGAATCTGTAGGTGCCTTGATCTTGGGCTCCCCAGCCTCCAGAAGTATGAGAAAAAAAATTCTGTTGTTTAAGCTACCCAGTCTATGGTATTTTGTTATAGCAGCCAGAAAAGAATAAGACAAGTACTACATAATAAGTACCTCCTTTCTCACATTCAAATCAATGTTCAGGAATTCCTCTCTCTTTCTCTTAAGCTAGTGGTACAGCTACCACATTGCTGCAAGACATAGCTCAGGGTCAACAAGGTGTGAGGATGACCATTTCAGGTCTTACATGCCCCCTTCTCTGGGCTTCCTGTTCTGATATGTCACACATCCCAATGAAACCTAAGAATGGAGATGCCACTGAGGCACTTTGGGGCACCCTCTCTGTGCAAAGCTCACACCAACCCCTCTACCATTGATGGCTGCCTTCCACACTATCTCCACTGATGCTTTCTCCCTCATCCTCTTCCAAGGAAGAAGAGGTCTCTTCCTCCCTTCTTGCCCATGGAGTGGGCAGATCACCTTATATCTTTAGATCCAGGCCTCCCCACTTGACCCATGGCCTAGGCCCAGAACTTCTCTAGACATCTGGGAGCCAAGGCTCCCTGAGGAAGTGCTAATGGATGTCAGCTAGACTCCTGGCAGTTGGCAAAATTCCTTTGGATTCTTTCCTCAGTAACGGTTCCTCTCTCTAGATTTCGAAGTACTATTTTAAAAATGAAATATAAAATAGACAGAGATGCATTGGTGGGTAGATAGATAGATAGGTAGGTAGATAGAAAAAACAACCAAAAAATAAGCGATACATGCTTCTTTGACTCAGAGGCAAATTTGTATGACTAAAGTCCCACAGGCAGAAGGACATTAGATCAGATCACATTAAATACCCCCAACTACCCTCCCTCAACCACTTCCCTCATAAACAGATTAAGTATGAGCAATTTATCAGGGGAGCAGTTTGGCTGGGGCGGCAGTGCAGGAAGACAATGAAAGACTGTTATAAACAAAGAAGGATAAGTACTGCCAGAGAGTCAAGTGCAACTAATCTTCTCTCTCATTTTCTCCTTTCCATCTGTAGCACAAACCACAAATAATCAAGTACTGTCTTAAAGAGAATGACTGTTACCTAGAAAGGAACCTAAAAAAGCATTCATTGTCAGCATTATGCACTGCAGACTTTCCCATAATCAGGTCAAGAAAGTGCCATTACATAAGCATGGAGATCATTTTACTTTATAGAATCATTCTTTCTTGTGATTGTGTGTAATGAAATTTACCTGATGCTGTCAAGGCTGGGGGGTGCTCAGGAGTATTAAGAATAAAGCCCTAAGAACTAAGGCAATTCTCCCTTTCCAATGTTTTTATGATCTGGGTTAGAATCGGCAAAGGTAAAACAACAGAAGACCTAGAAACCTCCCCTCCAAGAACAGACAGTTGGAATCAATACATTTTCCTGAAATATCTTGTCAAGTGTGGTATTAAAGAGACTATCTTCAGGACTGTATGCACTTGACTATCTCTTCATAAAAAATGTCAGTATGCTAATAACGTTATGTGCCTTCTATTTTCCTTTCAGTGTACAGATTTTCTCTTCCCCACTTTGGGACTCAAAGACAAGCTTACCTGACTGATGCCCTTAAAGCAACCCTGGTTCTACTGTTTTACAACAAAATCTCTAGTGAAAATATGTGTGTGCATGTGTTTGTATGTGTCTGTTTGCATGTGTATGGGTGTGTGTGAGAGAGAGACAGGGAATGAGATCGAGAGAGAGAGAGAGAGAGAGAGAGAGAGAGAGAGAGAGAGAGAGAATGTGTTTGCGCACCGGAATGTGCATCTAGAATTTTATCCTTCATCTTTGTTTTTCATAGCATCATTTACATTACAAAAACAGTAAACTGGCATAAGTTTCAAACATACAAACTTGCTGATAGTTTTCTGCAAAGGGACAATGGCAGGATCAGAGAGATACCTCTTGCTCCAAATACAATTTAACATTTTGAAATACGATTTACTTTCTGGAATACAGCCAGGCAATTACCATTGGCAAATATTTCAAGTGGGAGAAATGAAGTGGTTGCTACTAGTCCCATAATTTGGAATTGCTGCTAACAGATTTTACATATCATCAACTTTTCTGCTATTCTTTTTTAGAAAATACAATAAAATCTTAATATTTCTGCATTTCAAGCCTTAGTGTCAGCTTTGCTGATGCTTGAGACAAAACTGTGTAAGTGGCTCCCTCTGGTGCTGCTACTAGTATTACTTTTGGGGTTTTTTGTTTTGTTTTTTTGTTTGTTTGTTTGTTTTTAATATTCACAGCCATAGATGTAAACCAGATTAGTTGCTGGGAAAGGTAAGTAGAAGCCCCGAGGGCCTGCATCACTAGAATTGTCTCTTGGAATACAATTCCACTTAGAATAAAATTAGATGAAGGGTGACATCCTTTATGATATGGGAATAGACACAATTTCTTCCTTGGCCTTTTTCCTTCACTTCATATACACCAAAGAGAACTGCAAAAGGTAAAAGAAAAGTCATGTTCACTAAACCCTGGCCAGATACCCCCCCATCCTTGTTCCTGAAATTCTAATGCCCCAAGAAACTTCTTAAGTACTTCTAACAGACCTCCATGTGGCCATCAATTCTCCAGCCCTGGATTCCACTTTGACTTGTGGCCTACATAGTAGTGATTGGAGCAAACATGGGGTCATAAATAGTCTGTTGGCAAGAGGCAACTGAGGGCTCCAGAACAGCATCTCTTAATGGCAGTGGGAAAGAAGCTAGCAAAATCTCCTTTCATGGCTGCGATCTATAGTTGTCTCCAATGACTGCTCTTTCAATACAAGTCCTACCCACAGACAGCCAATGGCTGATGTCTAGGCTCCTAGGTCAGTCTCCACATTGTAATGCAATGGTGATTAGTCAAAGGCAATCTGCAACCTTCAGGCTCTCCCATGTTGATCTTGTCCTCCTTTCTCTCCAAGAGACAGTACATCCTCCCTGATACATTTCTCTAAAGCACAGCATAGCTTCCACCATCAGCCAGAATGTTAATGCATTATCACTCTGTACACTGAGAAAACAAGTGACCATATGTAGCCTATGCCAGCAGAGCTCTAACTGTGAAGAACAATGGCTCTGAGTCAACAACAGAATTAAACTACTCCCTCTTGTGAAGCTCTTCTGAATATTTTAAGTGTTGCCTTGAAAGTGTGGGATTATGTGCAAGCATAAACATTAGCTTAATGCAATTTTTTGGTACAGAATATGCAAGAGTTTAAAAATCAGAATTGAAATGCAGAAAATAACTTTGGGATAAATTTAATTTTTTTTCATGTGTGATTAAAACATGATTGAAGAGGCATACTTTATGTATAATTAAAGTTGCTTTGTAATTAATAGATTTAAGCATGTATAGAAAATGATACAGCTTAGTTTGGAGATTTTACAAAGGCACCTATTAAACACTCACTCCCTAGCAAGCCTGACTCAAATGTTTTCACATTCTAATGCTGATAGAGTCCTTGAATTTTTTTGAAGCTGCCAATTTCACCATTTCTAAATGCTTTACCCTTCCTTCCATGAGCTTGTAAAATAAAAACAGCCCTATCTTCCTTGCATTAGCCAAAACAATGATGTAGAACACTCTATAGCCAAAGGCTCCAGAGGCAAAAAGAAAGATTCCCTGAATGTCTGAGACCGGGTCTGACTTAGCTTTGCCTTCTCTACTATGCCTAGCACTATGTCTAACCTGCTGCATAAAAAAATATGTATCAAATGCCTATTACTGAGTAAGCAGAGAGTGTGTTTGTATATATTTGTGGAGGGTTATCATGGTAATAAGAACACTTTGGGACATTTTTATGTGCCAGACAAAGGTGCTATAATACATTATTTCATCTAATCCCACAACAGCCCTATGAAGTTGACAACTTCAACCCTTTTGGACAGATACATAAACTAAATCAAAGAAAGTTTGAAGACTACAAAGAATAATGCATTTTGTACTATCTTGGCAACAGGATCACCTTTGGGGCTAAAGAGTGGGGCAGGATAAGCTCATTTTCCTCAGCAGTGTTAATTTTTTGCCCCTTTCCCATGCCCCAGTTCCTCAATCCCCCACCCTCTCCAGGGATTGCCTCTTGGACTCTCTCTAGAACCCTAAAGCATTCTTCTGGTAAGCACCTGGCATGAACAGAGGCTTCACCTAACAGGAAATGGTCCTAGTTTAAACTGATCTTCCAGGCCTTCCTCATCAATACCTGTCTATTTTTTATTTCATTCATTTTAGCCAAGTATCACATGGGGGAGGGAAAAATTCAGACAAACATATTTGTACTAGAGTGTTAGCTGCTGACATTCATAGTTAGGAGGCTTTTGCAACAGTCCCATGGTACAATGGAACATTTTTAATTTGAGTTTTGGTTTTAGATACAGAAAGGGAACCACAGTATATACTGCAGGGATCAGGAGTCATGCGTACAGGGGTGGGAGGCAGGGGAGAAATAAGATTCATGAGGATAAGAAAAACATATACAGACTGATAGATGGATGCTGGGTTAATCCTCCCAGCGGCTAGGAACACATTTCCTAGTGTCTCTCCCCTGTCTCATCTAAAGAGCATATGGAATATTAATAACCTTTCCAGGAAAAGTACTTGTTTCTTCTCATACTTTCTGATATCAGGCAGTCATCTACAATTTTCAATTAAATCAGATAGATAGATACATAGGCAGACAGGTAGATAGATAATAGATACACACACACACACACACACACACACACACACATATATAAAACTGTTCTGCAAGCTTAAGTATAGCAGATTTAAAGCATACTGCAAACTTAAACATGCTCTTTATATTCTATCTCCCTGAGAGAGGTTTCCATTCCAGTGATTATGCCCTCTTTCTGCCCTATACCAGCATCCCCTCACTCTCTTGTTCTTTATGGGTTTGCATGGTACAGACAGGGCCCCAGGAGGAGAGGTGGTTCTGTGAAGCCTCATGCTTCTTTAGAGTTTTAGAGAAGACTAGTGAGGGAATGACATTCTAAATTGAATACCAAGACTATTCCCAGCGTATTTGTGACTAGCAGAGTCGTAATGCACCGATTCGTGAGAAATTATGACCATGTTTATGGAGTTCTGTAGAAAACATGCTCATGCTCTTCTGACTGATTCCTTCCTTGTTCCCCGGGTGCTGGTTATTCTACTCACCGATTCCCAAAATGAGCTGCTGTTTTTACAGACAGTGGATTCAAGGAAAGTCAGGAGGGACATGTTGATTTCATGTGCAATTTAGTAGAAACTGAGGAATGTATCTCACTTGAAACTGCACCTCCTAGACTGACTGCACCTCCTAGACCTTAGAAATGTTACAATTTTTTAAGTGATGATGAGGATGATTGCTGGGTATTAAAAGGCAGATTAGCACCAACTAGAGCCTCTCTCCCTTAAGCAAATGGGACATTTCAATAAGTGTCCTATAATCAGCAGATCTGGAAGGATTCAGTCAAGCATTATATTGAAAGGGAGCTTGGGAAAGAAGGTATGTTTGGAGAGGCAGAGTGTTTCTAGTACTTCCTGGGGAGAGGGTACCCAGGTTAGAAAACAGTATCTAGGCAGGCTATGATAAGAATCTCCTCTTTTGATGACAAACAATCTAATGAACTCAAATGGATTTGTTATCAATTACTTATATGCATAAACACATACTCAGAAAGTCATATTTTCCATTTTAAATAATTTAATTTGCTTTCTGGTAGAAATGAGTTTCTTCTTATATGAGTAATATAAACCAGTTTTTCCAAGGACCTGTTTATCTCAGGATAAGTATATAATTTATATTTCTGATCTGCATAGGTCCTAAGCCAAACTACTGAACACGGAATGAGATGAATTTTCTCATTGAGTACATTTCTTTCTTTTCTACAGTAACATTTCTGTGGATTGGTATGTTTTTTGGTTTTGGTTTTGCTTTTTTCCTTTTGAAAAAGTCTAGAATGACCGGTTACCTCTGTAACATGTCGTATTCTTAATTTTTACTGCTTTTGTTCAAGCAGTGCTTTACTTCCTCTTCTTCTCCATTCATTCATTCATATCCCAATGTCCTTCAAGTAACACTTTCTTCACTAAACCTTCCTAAAAATACAACTCTCTTCCTTCTATCTTCTGGCAATTATTGCCTATACTTCTAAACTAATAATTTTATAATCACAGATACAAATAATATATGATGCTGGTATGTGTATTACTGTCCTGTATGTAAAATTGATGCATGAAAATATTACATGAAGACTGGGATGTTCCAGTCCAAGTTCTATCATTGTATGTACTGAGCAAGTCATTTCTTATCTCAGCCTCAGTTTTGCCACCTGCAATCTAAGAAGGTTGCCCTATAATTGTCTAAAAAAAACATTATGGCCCATTCAGTTTCTCAGCTGGAAATACCACTGAATATTTATTGAGAGCTTTAAAAATGAATTGTTCTCTTTTTAAAACATGTTTCACAGATCATCTGGGGTCAAAAATTGTGATTTTTCCCTTTTAGTCATAAAATAGTGATTGCAATGTAAATATAATCTCAACATCCTATTTTATGGTCTAAGACTCTACCATTAAATAATTTTCTCCAGGTTAAATACTAGTATCTTGAATATTTTTCTTATGGACAAATGGACCTACATAGAGGATTTAAATAATTTAATTAATTATTCAATAAAAATCTACTTACTTGCAGCAATATTATATCTCTATCTTACGTATTCCATGCTTTAATTATTTTAAAAGAGAGCTTCCAGAATATGCAGTTTAAAAACAATAGGGAAAGGTTTCTTCATGCTGTATAAATCAACTCACTTTTATGGCAAAATGGGTAGGTAAGAGGCAACATCATGTTTTCTTTGTGGTGACTACAGCTACAATGAGAGGAAAGAGAGTGGGACACCTTTGGAGAGCTTGTTATTCATCAGAAAGTAAGTACCCAGCTTTCTGACCACTTAAGAGCAGTGGCAATTTTCAAATACAATACAGAGAAGAATCACTGTTGTCTATGGAATTGCACAGTAAGAACTGTCAAGATATATCCACTAATAGTAGCATCTGACTGATCCAAGCCAAGACTCCTCTTCCTTTTATTCATATTTTTTAAAATCAGTAGTATGGGGTTGAGTAATGATAAAACAAAAATTAAAAAAGAAACTTCATTTTTACCTGCTAATTTTCTCCTGCTTTTTACTGATGACTCTCTTTTTAAGCAGAACATTTATATATAGTGATAGTTAATTCCTTGTGGAAGTTTTCTTTGTTCTTGATGGAAAATGCATTATCTCCTTGCCTCTTCCCACTTCTACATCCTTTATTTGGCTTTGATTTATTCAATAATCTTTCCATTCCAGTATGTTTGAGAAGAAGGGTCCTCAGTTTTAACTCTGTTCTTTTGAACCTTCTGCATTGCTTACAGTTGTTTTAAATAACAAATAAGATATGCACGTGTAAACCTCCAAAAAAGCTGTATAATCTTAAAGATATACAATACATATTGTATATCTTAAGCTTACCAGTTTAGAGTGACACGTCTCTATTACTATATATCTATATAATACCAGCTTAATTATATATATATATATTATTATAAACATTCTTTATTACTGATAATCTTTCCCCAAAACAGTTTTGAGACCCAAAAGACACATTTAATTTCAATTTGTCCAACTATATATTTTAAACACTGAAAGCAAGGCCCAGAGAGATGAAGTGAATTATAGGAAGTGACACATATAGTTATTAGAAGAGTCTGCTCTATAAACTCAGGTCCCTTGATTCCTACTCTTGTACTTTTTTCTTCCTATCATTATCCATCTGCAAGACTAGCTACATTTTGTACATTGCAAACTGAGAGGGTAAATAGAGAATAAAAAGGGTTAGAATTAGATTCTAATCACACTCTCTAACAATTACGTATTATTCTCTCTTATCCAAAAGCTTAGAGATTAAATAGTTTGGTTAATTAATTATCATTATTCCATTAGCTTGTTTAAAAATGAGGACACATATATCATTAAAGTTGCCATATTTCATTGACTCTGACACACTATTTTTTAACCTTTAATATCTCTGAAATCAGGATGCATTTTATAATTCCTTATAGCCAAGCAGTAGTGGAGGCATAGTTGTCATTGTCTTTGTACGCGAAAATTGGTTGTATTTCTCTTGCCATGACCAGACAACCATCACTCCTGATATTTTAGGACAATTGAAGGAAGAAATATGAGATCTGGCTATTGTCTGAAAATCTTCAATTGTCACATTCTAGTAAGAGCAACAAAACACCACCATCAAAACTTTCAGAAGGTATCAGCTGCTTGGAATGAAATCCTGAAGACAACCATGAAGTACTCTTAAGAAAGGATGTATCACCAACACACACAGACTACTGTCGGGAAAAACATGGATATGGATATGACTCTGAGTCAAAAAAAAAAAATGATTCAAAAGAGTGAGAATCTAAATAGGACAAAAATTTTTGAATTCTTAAACCAATGTGTTTATTAATATACTTTTTATACATGCATAAGATTAATACATTAGAAAAATCTACATCTATTTAAGTCTAAACTGCTCTTTGTTAAAGTATAAAATTCTAAGTGGTAGGAAAGCATTGTATAACGATTTAATTGGGATGCTGCTTCTTTCTAAAGCATACATAAAATAACAATGTGTCCTGTAGTCAATGGTTCCTTAGTTTAAATGAAATATTTGTAAAGTATTCAATAAAATTAAACGTTTTATTCCCTAAGAGAAGCCTCAGGAACTTGCAATACCTTAGGGTCAATACTGTAAACCATACTTATTTCAGAGTGGATATGCTGAAGTACAAGACACTGCTAAGTCCAGTGGAGAGAAGATCAGACAGATGCCTAGAACACGCCCTCCCCTCATGGTCTTTACTTGATACAAATGTGCCCACTAAAAATGTGAACTATTTAAAACCCAATTTCACTGTTTTCACTTTCAAATATGCCTTCTTAAAACAAAAAGGAGAAGCATCTGTTTCTGACCTCAAACACAAATGGAGTTACTAATTATCATTTTAAGTTTGATTCAAAAATCAGTTTCCCTGGAGGCAAGGAGCCCAGGTCAGAGGTGGTAGCTGTGCTGCAAACCGCTTCAGGCTTGGAGCCTGAAAATAGAGCACTGACGATGCAAAGATGTGACTCTGAACATACATTCTGAAACGCCAGGGGTAACAGAGAAGATTGCCAACAACCACAAAATTTGCTTTGGAACAAAGAGAGAAATCAGATCCATTCTTTTCTAGTTCAGGGTTCTTTTACCGTGTAGCTTTGGTGTTAAAGTTTAATTGCCCCTTTATATTGGGGAGAAGTTATAGGGTAGAAAGGTGGTTATTGAAATACTGAGGATAGAGGGTAAAAAAGTTGAAAACCAATTGCTATCTGGTCATAGAGCAAAATACATATAATGACTTCAGCTATACATCCTCCACCTACCCTGCCTTAATTTTCCATCTGTCTGCAAAACTACAACGTGTATCTCTCTCAAATGGCCCAGGCATCACTCACATCTCCTTTCCCTGAAATCCTATTGTACATGTTGATGGGAGCATAATTCAGAGTTTATTGCACACAATACTGTCTAATTTCTAAACATATATTCTTTCAGGAAAAACATTTATTGAGTGATGTATGACACCATTCATTTTTTTGTACATGTACATGTACATATACTTCCTCCTTCCAAAAATAATTTGAAGCAGCTTATGATAAAAAGCCCAAATACAATCAAATCTTGAATCAAAGTTTAAGTTTTAAAATGGATTCAAATAATGAAACAGGGTAAAAGGAGATAATTCAGGGCTTCTTTTTCAACTGAACACAAAACTAGCTCTAAGCTTCCATGAAGTCAGACCAAAAAAAATGAAAATACGGCTTTCTTTGCTTAAAAAAAAAAGACTCATAATGTTTAATGAGATACTGGCTTGTGAGCTAAAAATTAGTTCCCTCCCCTAGACTCTCCAAGTAAACAATTATCAAAAGCAGGGAAGTAATTTTAATTGGGCATAACTGATATCAAGTCCTTCTTCATGAGAACAACTGGCAACAGTGTTCAGTCATTTCTCACATTATTTCTGATTTATGAATATAAGATAATATGACAAACATAGATGACCTATTTAGTAAGAAGAACATGCTCTGCTTTAACTGTGGTTTCTGTTATTATGATACAGTTATAAGTTGAAAATGTAGGGTTTTGGATTTATACATGGAATGTAGCATAATAATTCTCCAGATTATATTGAAAAAAAAATCTCTGGAACATTATGAAAGCAATCATTCTATATCAGAAGCATGCAGCCTGACATGTGTACAGTTTATGTCCATGGATCCAAAGACTGTTTAATTCTTGTGTGTATGAGAGTGTGTGTGTGTGTGTGTGGGCATGTGCACTTAATTCCAGTGTAGACATTCCATATTATACGAACTTCAAGGAGGTCAGGGCATGATGTTTATGGCACATCCTATTAGGTACCCTAGGTTACAACTATTGCCTCCTTCCTGTCAGTTAACAAGAGCTCTGATTTTGTCTAAGTGTAACACCGCCATGTCCACAGGGCAAGCAGACCTCTCCTTCAGCCCCTGGGGAAGGACCATGATTGATCAAAACCAGTCATGCAATGTATTATCTCTTTGCCAGTGATTAGTTTAGGAGTGGGATGTGTCACAGTTTTAGTCAGTCAGGCATAAAGGGAAGTTTGCTGATAGCTTCTGGGAAAAAAATTTCCTTTTTAATTAAAAGAGACATTTCCATGAGAAGAAGACTTCCTCTCTTCTTTTTGCTTTGGGTGGGACTGTTTGAAGAGGTAGTGCTTGGCTTGGTGGTAGCCATATTGTTTATCTTGTTTCCAAAATGGAGAGCCAAGAGAATTACAGCAAAGCTGTCCCAGAGCTGTGACATCCTTGAACTGCTGAGGTAGCCAACTGTGGACCAGTATACCTCCATAATCCTTGTCCTGAGAGATGATTCTTTACTGTTTAGATGTTTAATTGGGTATTCTGTTGCTTGCATGCAAAGGTTTCGTAACAGACACCATATTTTATATTTCTATATTCTACACAGACATGAGCAAAAACTGGCATTCAACAAGCTCATGGGAAAAAATTGTATCAATCAGATAAGATCACTGGTCATCAGGGCAGTATTGATATATCTTTGTAAGGCAGAATTCTTCCCTATAATGGTAAACTACACTGAGGTAAATAATTGAGCAACCTAATTTAAAGTTACTACCGTTCATGCTAATATACCTGTACAAAGAACCATTATTTTGGGCTTCCCTGGTGGCGCAGTGGTTGAGAGTCCACCTGCCGATGCAGGGGACACGGGTTCGTGCCCCGGTCTGGGAGGATCCCACATGCCGCGGAGCGGCTGGGCCCATGAGCCATGGCCGCTGAGCCTGCGCGTCCGGAGCCTGTGCTCCACAACGGCAGAGGCCTCAACAGTGAGAGGCCCGCGTACCAAAAAAAAAAAAAAAAAACACCATTATTTTACCAAATGCCATCACTGGCATGTGCTATCTTTATACATGCATTAGAAAAGAGTATTAAAACAAAGATCTGCATTTTCTTTCCTTGACAACATTTCTCATATGATTGATGACTAATTTGTAAGCATGAATAGCAAATTTTATTGCTTTATTCAATAGATTGAAGAAGACAGGGTGCTCTCTGACCCAAAAAAAAAAAAAGTTAGGAAGAGTAAGATGCCTCCATTCTGCCGTTATTTTCCAAGTAAACTATCATCCAGAGGAAAAATAAAATCACAGTGTTATCACAGTTATTTTATGAATATTTAGCATGTGAAAAAATTATATCTATCCCCTTTTATGGCTATTTACTTTTTCTTTACTTTTTCTCCTTTCTGAAATATTTAGGTGAATTTTACATATTCATTTATTCTGTCACAGTATCAAACACTTCTAGTTTCCAAGCCCGAACCAGTTTCCCCTTCTTTTTTCACAGATTCTGATTTTCTCCAAGGTAGTGGTATGCCAGAGGAAAAACATGTTTCCCAACCTGTCGGCTACGTAGAAGTAGTGATTTGACACAGTTCTGGTAGGTATAGAAGTCTACAGGGAGAATGTCCACATCACAAAAATGACAAAATGCTCAAGGAGAAGCCTTGTTTGGTCCTTTCCTCTCCCTTTTTTCTTTTTTTAATCTCATAAAGAGCCCTCTACCATTTATGAAACAAAAATCAAAGATCCCCACCACCACTGCAATGCAAAAATGGGGAAGTAGGAAACAAGGAATTTCCATCCTTCAGACTCTAATCATTCTCAAGTTCTCAACCCAGGAGGATTTAACCTCTAAGGGACATTTGGCAACGTCTAGAGATAGTCTCGGTTTTCAGAACCAGGTGGGTGAGTGGGTGGAGGGTGCTACCGGCATCTAGTGAGTAGAGGCCTGCGATGCTACTGAACAGCCTCCAACATACAAGATACTCCCTCCACAACAAAGACAGACTTATGAGTCCCACATGACACTAGCGCCAAAGGTGAGAAATCCTGAGCTAGAAAACCCTTTGTTACCTTCCCTTGCCCCCTCCTTCTTTGGGCCTAGAAAGCAGACATGATGCCAAAGGCACAGCAGTAATCTTATGACCATAAGAAGGAAAGCACCTAGATGACAGATGAAACCTGATTCCTTGTTTAAATGCTTAAGCAACTGTCTTCTCCTGATTTTGTTTTAATAATGTGAGATAAATAAATCCTTATTTGCTTAATCCACAGTTGGCCAGATTTTCTGTTGCCTCATAGCCAAACGTATTTCTAAATAATACATTTATCATTCACTTATGGTCTGCTTTATATTTAGACATGGAGCTAAGCATGCTGAATGAAACGATAAATTAGGTATGGCTTCTGATCTCTGGGAACTTACTCTCCAGGGAGGGAGCCAATCATCAGCAAGTGTGAAAGGTGGGGGACTCCTAGCATGAATAACATGTTGTGGGAGCTCAGAGTAAGGATAGCAGGGTGACAGAGAAAAGACCACTCTAAGGAAACAAAATGTTTTCCCATCCTACAGTTGGGGTATATGTGTTGGGGGAGAGGGAGCTGGAAAGTAATCCATAAAGAAAGACTAGTATAAGAAAAGCACAGAAGCCTAAAATGTCAAGTAGTATTGGGGGAAATGATAAGGAGGAGTCAGGTGAATGGAATGCAGAGTAAATTGGGGAGGAGTTCCAGGTGGAAGGTGTTTTAATCTAATAAGGAAGGTTGGGAAGTAAATTGTGAAAAGACTTGAATGCCCTCAGAGGTCTAGATATTACCATCCAAACTATAAAGAGCCATTGGCCATGGTTGATAAAAGATCTGCAAGACCAGAACTGTGTTTTAGAAAAAAAAAAAAAAAAAATGTTTGGTGAACTGGACTTGGGTGATTCCATTTACAAATAATTAAATATAACTGAGGAATCACATCTTTCTATTTACAATCTAATAAGATAGAAACAGACACCAAACTTCACTTCAAAATACTTGAAAATGTAGAAGTGTATTGTTGAACTGTTGCAGTTTCCAATGTTACTGTTAATTCCAATTGTGTTTCGCCTACAGAAACTACAAATTAGTATTTGTTCGATAATTCATAAAATAATTCCTTTGTGTAAAAATTTTAAAAAAGAATTCTAGAAATAAAAAATTACTATGCTTTGCTTTTTAAAAAAATGTTAGAAATGGTTTGTTTCAGCACATGGAATCCCAGAGAGATTTTTCAACTATGCCTACTATACCAATATTGCCCCTCAAAAAGTTGTCAATAACGTTGGAGCTTAGATTTATTTATATCTGTATTCTCTAGTTATAGCTACTTAATTATCCTATAAAAATTGTATCTAACTAATTTGAAGGAAGATATAGACCCTGCACTGAATAACCATGTGGAAATAATAAGAATAGAATAAAATATGAGAATTTCAGGATTGGAAGAGACTTTAGAAAGTCAGGGAAGTCAGCCAACCATGCAAAGAGTGATCAAACCTTCAAACACTCTGCCTACAGCAAATGGAGTTCTCAGCCTACCTTCTGTAAGTATATATTCCACCTTCAATTTCAAAACAATTCAGACATTTATATTTGAAAATATGTTATACCTAAATATAAAAGGAAAATTTCACACAATGAACCGCCACTAAGGGAATAAAAGACTGACAGAAGTACTTTGGAGTGGGAGGAGGGAGACTATGGAAAGAAGAGTTGCTTAAGAGGGCTTTTCTGAAGCCCACACTGCAGGAAGTCTAGTACAGTCGATTGAAAGACTGACTCCCTCAATTTTTGCTTACGCTAATAGGATTGGAAAGAGTAACTGTAGACTAGCAGGCTTACAGAAAACAGTTACTTCTTTTAATCAAACCATGTAATCAGAAGGCCTGAGTAATAATTAACTTCCACTTGCTCCGTGAATCACTCCGCAGAGCAGGTAGACTTGAGATTCATTCTCTGCCAAGGGCACGGTAAACTTAATGTTTTTGTACTTAACACTTAATATTTTAAGTACGTGCATGGCCCTTGCTTCTGAGCTCATTTCAAAAAGCTGGTGTTCTGCTAGGTTACAATGGCTGATTGAAATGCCGAGATATTTTATACGTTTTACGCTCAAACACATGCACCCACACCTTTCCTTAGTGATATTTTTATACCTACGGTCTTATTTATAACTAGCACAATTAATTTTTGAGAAATACATAACTGTAATTTTCATGTAGAGCATGATCATTTAAGCGAAAATAGTCTACTGTAGTTTCAGTATAAAAAGAAGAAAAATGAATATATTGAGTACCTATAAAAAGGCAGAGTAATAGATACAGGGTTAGTTCTCTGATTCCATGTTTTCTAAGTCCTACATGTATCACTATGGTCCTAGAAATGAAAAAAGAAATACCTTTGTGGACGCCAACTGCTCGTGATTCAGAATAATCACAAATATTAAACACAGAATTTTCCTCATCTTTATAACCCTCTAACAACCTCTTCTGGAATAAATCATTCCCAATTGAAAAATCTCAACCTAAATAATTTTAAATTCACTGCAGGTGGCTTTTCATCTCTACTCCCAAAGCATTGTGCTGGCCGGTCGGGAGCCAAGGGAGAAGGTCGGCAATGTTTGGACTACCTTCTCTGCCCAGGGGACTTGACTGCCCCATAATGCATAATCTATTAGCTGCTCATCGCGGGGATCTACCGAGAGTGACATCTTGACTCGAACCAGGCAGATCTGAAAACCACTTCGCAGGAAATGTTGTGCGGAAGAGCAACTTTCTTATCCCCGTCAAACTCCGAGGCGGAACCGGTCCCGGAACAAGCCGGAGGGCCTGGGGAGGGAGAGCCCGAGGCTGGAGGAAGCTCCTCCGCGCTCCGCCCCGGCCTCAAGCAAGGGTTTTCTCGTGGAGGCGGCATTGTTCCTCCAGCAGCTCAGCCTTCGTGTTTCGCCAGGAAACCCTCCCCGCTCTCTCGTAATCTTTTCCCTATTGCTTTGGTACCTCTCTGCCGATTTCTCGGCTCCTGGGCTCTGTGGTCCCTGGACACCGCTCTAGGGTGAAAGGCTGCAACGATTGGGGCGCCGCTCTAAGGCGTCGGAGGCGACTGCACTCGTCCGCCCGAGCTCGGGCGGCGTGCGCGCCTCACTCTCGCTTCCTCCCTGCTCTCCGGGTCTCTCCGGCTCCGACGGGCTCTCCCGGCCTCTTACCCCGACTCCGGCTCGGCTCCCCCACGGTCTCTCCTCACACCCGCGCCGCGCGCACCGCGCGCGCCGCGTCGGCCGCCGGGTAGTCGGCGCGTGACACCACGCCCCCCGGCCCGCAGACCCGGACTCGGGCTGGAAGGGTCAGGGCGCCGCGGGAGGCGGGGAGGAGGGGCGAGGCTAGCCGGGGCAGGTGGGGAGCGCGGGTGGCGGCGCGAGGGGGTGTGGGGAGAGGGAGCCCAAGAAAAGAGGGGATGCATCTCCTCTGAAAGCGCCAAGTTAGAGAGGACGGAGGGGGCAGGAGCGGAGAAGAGCCGAGAACACCCAACCAGGAGGGGTGGGCAAAACGGGAAATTTACAAAGTGCCGGGGCGAGAGCTGGTGAGCCGAGGAGGAAGGAGGCTGAAAGGAGAAAAGGAAAAATAAGGGCAAGTTCCCACCTCTCCCCAAAAGGTCGAGTCTGAAAACGCGTCCCAAGTACTGAGAGAGTTAAACAGGGACTGATCTTGTTGAAAAGGGTGGGTTTAAAAAGGAATTAAGTGTCGTGTAGTTTTTCCTATACTAGACTCAGCTCCATCCCCTTCAACTCTGGTAAATGACCCTCCAAGTAAATGAACTGGCCGTAGGCAGAAACGGAAGCTGAATTTCCTCCACTGTGGAGTCCTCCTGAGGTATTGGCTCTTCTTTAAATGAAAATAACCATTTGGGAGGTTCCATGACCCCCAGTGCTAAAGAAACCACCCAGTTCATGAAAGTTCATTATTTTTATTGCCTTTATTTTCGTCAGAGGATAGAGGTACGGGGTTGGCACCAAGAAATGTTTAAAACAGCTATCGAGGTAACATTCTTTTTCAAAACGACAAAATGGGCTTCCTAAAACAGCTAAAAGGGGAATGGGAAACTCAGTTACTTGGCTGTGGGGGGAGAGGGAGGGAGGGAGGGAGAGAAAGAGAGGGAAAGAGAGAGAGAAGAGAGGGGAAAGAAGCATTTAAACTCTAACAGACGTCTACACCTCCAGCAACCCTCTCCCCCCGCCCCCGCCCCAACCCAACGTAACTGAGAAAGGGTTAAGCTTACGGAGGAGAGAGCGGGGCAGGGTGGGTGGAAGGTGGGGAAGAAGAGGGAGAGGCAGGGAGTAGGAAGTTCTCGGCAATCCCCGGGATAAAGAAAAACACCGGAGCTCGGCGGACGCAGGAAGCTCCCTTACCTTTCTCTCTAATCCCCGTTTGCACCTGATCTGCAACCATAAATATTTCGTGATGTTTAGTGTGCAGCCAAACGATGGCCGAATGTTAATTCTTCACTCTCCCTCCCCTCTTTAAAATACAGGCTCAAAAGAATGTTAATACTGTTCTCGTTATCCATCGGCTCCAAAACATTCCGCTTTGTCAGGAAGAGAGACGAAAACCAAGCGCTTGGGCACGCGTATATGTATTTATATATTAAGCGGTCGGTATATAAACATATATACGTTTTCTGCATATAAATCCAAAAAGAAAGCACCACAGATGCCTCTGAAAGAGGGAGGGGACGGGGAAAAGAAAAACTTGGCAGGCCAAATGTATCCAAAGATTTCGTCCCAGGAGCCACCTGCTTCAATATGAAGAATTCCCGAAAAGATTTAGAGGGAGAAGGAAAAAAAATAAAAATAAAATACCCAAAACACACACTTGAAACTGGAAGACGCCTAAGACGCGTGGAAATGGAGAGGATGAGAAGAGCTCCCGAGGGTACAGATCCGTCAGCTAAGTGAGCAATCGCCTCCGAAAATCACAGGAGGGGAGGTGGCTGCAGATGCGTCCCCTGCTCCGGTCCCCGCCGCCGCCGCCGCCGCCGCTGCTACCTGTAGACACGCGCACACACACGCGCGCACACACACAGCACAACCTCCTCTCCCTCTCCCCCCTCTCTCGTGGCGTTGCCGGGTGCAGGAGTCTGAATCAAGCTAGACCCATCCTCCCGACCCCGTCCAGCCCCCTCAGAGCCACGATTCCCACCCTTGCTACCCTCTCTTCGCCCGGTTTGTGGCACAGCATTTCCCCCCCGCCCCCGCCCCGCAACCCCCCTCCCCGGGGCCCGAGCCAAGATCTCAGTGGGGGTGGGCTTCGGGGGCGCGGGTCCCGCGGTGGCAGACTTGAGGCTGGCGGTGGTCCCTCCCTTTACAAGTTCCGCCCTCCTCCCTCCCTCCTCCCGCAGCGTCCGCGGCGACAGGAGGGGTTAAAGGCCCCGGGCGTCACGTGTGACGTTCACTCGGAGCGTGTGAGTGAAGCCGCACGGCCGGCGAACCGCGAGGCCTCGGAGGCAACGGGTTTCTCGGTTCTCGGAGTCCTTGTGCTACCCTCCCAGGCGTTTACGTCTTGGTGACTGAGAGTGAGGAGTTAGAGGCAACAGCCTTCTACTGTGTTTCTTCAGTTTCTGTTTTTTTCCCTCCCCCCCTCACCCCCTTGGTAGATCCCTTGCCACCAAACTCGCCCCTATTATTTGTTTGCACGAGCTAGAGGCAGAGTAAGCTCCGAATTGACGTGTCGGTTGTAGTCTCCTATGTGGGAGTAGTGTAAATGCAAAGCCACTGCCTTTGGCCTCTTCCCGCGGGCTGCGCCCACATCTTCTGCCGCTGGGTAGGTGATTTTTAAAAATTCATCATAGCTAATCAGTGTTGGCTTTTGTGACGGGTGTGACTCACTATACCACATTGTTTACACCTACCCACCTCCTACCAGCTTCTCTGTGTGAATTTTAAATGCAAGTGAGTTGGGGGACAGGGGCCTACCTACAGAACCACTGAATTAATTGATTGCAACGTGTAATAATAATAATAATAAAATTCACCAGTAGGAAATCCCTAAGAGAAGTCCGTGACACTTGGTCTTGAAAAGTGTTTTTTCTTGTTTAAGAGCTTGCTTCGTATTTCTCATTTGCATGTATGCTTTAATCTGTAAAATTCAGGTCAAAGAAAGGAACTTTAAAATAACCAACACTTAGAATTAAATTGCTCTGAAGTATTACTCGTTAATTTACTAATAATAATAAATAAGAAACCTAAGGTTCCAGAATATGCGATCTGATTTTTAAAAACGATCTGAAATATGACATCATTCCATCTGCTTAAAAGGAATTCAGTACCACATTCTCCCGACAGTTTTAGAATTCAGTGTATCTTGTCACTTTTTGCTTTTTTTTAGAAGTAACCTTTAGGTGATGTGTTGACAAATATTGTAGTAGATTTTGATATTGCTCCCAGGAAAGTGAAATTTCATTCAACTAAAGCATGTATCTGATTCTTGGTGACAGATCTACCCTGCCCAGTTTGTCTAAATCCTAAATCCTGTGAAAGGTCTCTGGAATCTGGAGAGTTCTCTGGAAATTGCCTAGAAAAGATGAGATATAAGTATTCCAATGTCAATGAAAGTACCTGATTGAATCCTTTCATCTTTCATGGGACTACACAATTAAGGTAACCTAATAGAGGGTATCATTATGACAACTGCAGAACCAAACTTTTAAAAAAGAAATAGGGATTATTTGATAAGTTGTCCATTGTAATTTACAGAATGTAAAGTTTTGTATACTCTCTTGTTTCCCAAGGCTGTGGGTACCATATTCTAAATGCATCTGCTGAGGTTAATATCAGAACCCTAAAGGTAATGACTGAACATTTTTCATTTTTAATATTTGGCATTTATAGTATAGATTAATTCTAAATAGGTTCTACTGTGTTTTTTCATTATTCTTTTCACAGCTACACTTTATCAGCTGGGCACTATTATCTCATTTTTATGAGTTAGTCTTAGGAAGCCCAAGAATTTTAACACAATAGAATTGTCACACAAACAGCATTTATCACAATCTGTAAATACAGGCGAATGAACCAAATTCTCCCGCCTATTTTTCTCCACTTTCCCAAACAAACCCCCTGAGGGAGATAAACCCATACCATACCATTGAATCCCACAAGCAATTAAAAAGCAAGAAATTTTGCTTTTTATTTATTTTTTCTTCTTTTGTTGGTATGCAGTTAAGAGCTGGGACTCTGGAATCAGATTGCCTGGTTTGAATCCTGGATCTACACTTAATATGTTATTGCCTGGTGCATGTTACCTAATCTCTCCAAACCTCAAATTCCACCTCTGCAAAATGCAGATAATAATAGTACCTACTTTGCAGGAATGTTGTGAGGACTATCTAAAATAATGCATGTAAAGCACCTGACATATGAGTAAGTAATTTTTCAGGGTTCACTCTATTTTTAGTATCTATGGGATGTGTTTCCTCTACTGATTCAAACATCAATATATGTAGTGACATTTGGGCTTAGTGTTAAAAACTGATCATGAAATTTGGTTGCATACATGGTATCTATAACATGAAAATCATTAGTGATTTGTGACTCCCTAGGCCCTCCCTGCCTTCTCTTTTCCTTATGGTGTGTATCTGTCTTCTATTAGCTAATTTTAGTGTAAGGGAGCATATTAAATGTGGATGAGACAAAAAAGAAAACATTAAACACATGAATAGATGATGAAGTCAGCAATAAAATGTAAGAAATTGGATTCAATTTACATTGCAGATCATGTAGTCTTCCAGGTTGTGACATTAACTGCGCTGGACTTTATGGCCTTTTACCATGTTACATACTGTTTAGAATGAATACTGGAACTCTCTGTAAAGTCAGTTACAAATAAAAACCGTGTGAAATTTGCCCAAACATATGGGCTTATCATAGATTTGGAAGGAAATCTTAAGATAACACAAATGTAAAGTATTAGCATTTTCTGAAAATATTGGTTCAAAAGATTTTTTTCCCCAGTAATTATATATATAAGGAAAATTTAATGGCATGTTCTCCTAAAGTAAAGAAAAAGCAAGAGTATTACTCATTCTTTGGAAAAGCCCAAAGACTCACAGCAGGAGGTTAGCACATTTTTTTTCTTCTTCAAGGGGCTTCAGAAGAGAAAGTATTAATGAAGTGTTATGCTTAGATAAAATTTTACTACAACCTTTCTCATAAATCATATGTATTTTACTTAAAATGGGCTAAATATAAATAATATACTGAGAAAGAGTTTAGGGGGGCTATGAGAGTTCACATTTCAGCTGTGAAAGTAATAAAACATAAAGCCTCATAATCTGTCAAGGAGTGGCATTGCAAGGTAGACCACCTGCCCAGCTTCCTGGGCAGACTGTTATAATCTGACAAAAGATATAGATGATATTAATACAGAAAAGACAGATACTGACTTTTAGAATTACCAGCATAGTCTGATAGAGTTTAGTATCCATTTGGCCACAGTCCACCTGGTCTCCAAGTCTAGCGTACCCACAAACCCCCTCTCCATCCCATATAGTCTGTATAGCATGGCCAAATTCATCTTTTTACCTAGCCCTTACCAAATCAAGCCATTCATGAAAATGCTTAATGAACCTGTATCTCCTATCATGTGAAATACAAAGTCCTTATTCTAAAATCCAAATCTAGCATACTCTCCATCCCACACGCCTTTATTCAGCTTCTTCTCCCATTACTTCTCTTCCTAATCTCTACATTTCTCCTGAAAGATAATATTTGCTGGTCTCCAAGGACAATTCTAATGATTTATTCTCATGGTGATTTCAAATCACCATCCCTACCTTCTAAACACTTCCAAAAGTACTACCTCAAAGATCCCCTCAATCAGAAATTATTTTCCCTTATTTACTCTGAATGTAACTAATGCACACCTTTCATAATGCAGTTGCACAGTCTCTCTTGTGTTACCATTATTGCTGGATCTTTTGTCTCTGTTAGCTTGTTTACAGGATACTAAACAATCTCTCACCCTGAGACTTTTCCATGTACTATTCCCTCTCTTCCCAGGTCTCTCCTCTTCCTAATGGCTCTATGACTCCCTCCCTCATTTATATGAGGTCTTTGCTCAGATGTCACTTTCAAAAGATGTCTTCACTGACTTAACTATCTAAAGTAGCATTTTCCTCCTCACTTATTCTCTGTCTTTTTAACTTCTTATATTTGCTTCAGAATGCTTATTATAACCTGATTATATTTATTTGTTTCCCCTTACCAGAAGGTAACTGCACAAAATCAGGAATTTCGCCTGTTTTGTTTACTGCTGTATGACAAGCACCTAGAAGTATGCCTGACTTGCTGTGGTCTGTAATGGTTAAACAAACAAATGAATGAATGATTGCAGTCAATCTGATTCACTAATAGTAATTTTGGGGACATGATTACAGACCATCACGATTTCATCCAACAATTGAACATAAAGGCATAGAAATTTGCTCAGGTATCCTTGAAAGTTATGTTTTTAAAATGTATGTCTTACTTAAAATACATTAAAGCCATAATTACATAGGTCCCCACTTTTTTCAGATAATGTTTAGAATGGACATTATTAGCCCCATATGTATTCATAAAGCAGAGATACCCTACTTCCAAAGATACTCTGTTCCTTTAAGAGCCAATGGTACTTTATTACATATAACTTAGATTTCACATTTGCTCATTTCCCAGAGTTTTACTATTGAAACAGAGTATCTAGGTAATGTTCTTTTATTTATGTTCTAAAATACTTTTGTTGTTATTACTTAAAAACTAGAAATTTATATGGGACTTCCCTGGTGGTCCAGTGGTTAAGACTCCATGCTTCCACAGCAGGGGGCACGGGTTCTGTCCCTGGTTGGATAACTAAGATCCTGCATGCCTGCGGCCAAAAAAAAATGCCAAAAAAAACAAAAAAAAAAAACCCTTGAAATTTATAGAATCAGTTATAAAACCCTAAAATCACATTAATAATACACTGTGTAGTTAGTTCTTAAATAAGTCAAGATTATTTTGTATTATTCAGTAACTGAATTCTCACCAATCTTTTGACTGCCTGTCTGTACCTATTATTTCATTATGGAAGAATAAGAAGAAATATGAGATGTGGTCCCTTCCCACTTGTATTGTACAGTATCTCTGAGTCTGAGGTAGGATAATACCTAGACAATATGATGCCTTCATGCACAATTCAGAAAGACTTTCCAGGGAAAGGCATTCCAAGCACAGGAGCAACATATTTAAAGACATGAGCTCACAAGAGTGCAAAATGTGTTATTAAAGGCAAGCAGTTCAGTTTAGCCGGAGCATAGGAGGTATGTAGAGGAGTAGCAAAAAATGAGGTTTTGTGTAAGCAGGGTCAGGTAATGAGAGGACCTGCATGTCTGACGATGAAGTTTGGACTTAACCCTTAGGCAAGGACAGTGGAGGACTTTCAGCAAAGTAGTGTGATCATGTTTACCTTTTAGAAAAGTCTGTCTGTAGCAGCATGGGGAACGGATTTGGAAGAAATGGTAAAACCAAAGATAAGGCAGCCAGTTATGAAATTATTGAAATGAAGTGAAAAGAGGTGGGGGTGTCTGCATTAGGTAGTAACAGCTGCAACAATAACAACAACAACAACAAAAAAGGAATTAAGAGCAGTGTGTTATTTCAAGAAAAACTTGGAAACATGAGAAAAAGTTTAAAAGATTTTTGAGCAGGAGCAACTAGATGACTGGTACTGTCGATCATATCTTTACGAAGTAGGAATTTTTAGTATACCTATTTCATAGATGGAGAAACTAGATCCAAGGCATAAAAGTTTAAATTTGAAACTATAGGGCTTCCCTGGTGGCGCAGTGGTTGGGAGTCCTCCTGCCGATGCAGGGGACATGGGTTCATGCCCCGGTCCAGGAGGATCCTACATGCCACGGAGCGGCTGGGCCCGTGAGCCATGGCCGCTGAGCCTGCGCGTCCGGAGCCTGTGCTCCGCAACGGGAGAGGCCACAACAGTGAGAGGCCCGCGTACCGAAAAAAAAAAAAATTGAAACTATATCCTCTGATTTTAAGTTCAATTAACTTACCACCATCACACACTATCCGCCTGCACAGAAAAGAAACGAACAGGTATGAGATTATGGCTTTTAAATACAAGTTGGTCAAGTTTGTATTTAATATGAGTACAGGAACAAACTACTTCAGCTGGAGATCACTGGCAAATGTGTAAAGTTTAGATATTCTGCATTGTTTATTAAAAGAAGTTAGTATGTTTGATGTCAAGAATTGTCCAAAACTTCAACAAACATAGAGGAGAGAGAGAGAATGAGAGAGATACAGAAAGAAAAAAAAAAGAAAAAGGAAGGAAGGAAGAGAGGAAGTGAAAAAGGGAGAAGGGGGGGAAGGGGAAGAAGGAAGGAAGGAAGGAAGAGAGAGAGAAAGATTGAGAGAGAAGTAACACAAGCTGCAGCTAGAAAAATGTCAACTGAGGATTGAGTTTCTAGTGTGTCTTATAGTATCAATTTGAGTTAAATACGTGGAGGAAAGGACAAAGAGTTAATGGCCTGAATAAATTCATTTTCTAGATCGACACTAGTATTTTTAAGAAATATGAAGAACTGGCTTCAGGTAATGGCTGTGTAGGATCTTATTAGACTAACCTTCCTGAAGATAACTATAAACTCATGGACATAACACAAAAGAAGCAGTTACATAAAGGCAGTTTATAATAAACTGAAGCAGGCAGATTCTTGTAGGGAATCCACACACAGAGAAGGAGAGTTCTGCAGAATGAGTTTTCACTTTTGCAGTTGTTAGCCTGGAGCCAGGAGCAGTCAGTGTGGCAGGAAAATCAGTGATTCCTTGGTTTGGGGAATCAGAAGACTGAGTCCAGGGGAAACTGGTAAAGAGGGGGAATCTGAGGGAAAAGAATATAGACATAAAGGGTATGCTCAAATTCTGTCTGCCTACATCTTTGGTTGACTCCTGAACGACACACTTGTGCAGTAGGTCCATAACAGTTCAGTTAAATAAAATAGATCTGAATTAGTTTTGGAACCATTGCCCAGTTTGCAGCTGGAATCTAACCAAGATAATTTCCTGCTAAAATAAAAGAAGTAATACTCTTTGGAGGAAAAACAATAGAATTCAGAGTCTCCACAACTTAACATGCATAATGTTCAAGATAGAATCAAAAATTACCTGATGTATAAAAATTCAGGAAAATATAATGGGTTGCCAAGAAAAAAGAAAACAGTTGACACCAACCTCTAGATTATCTATATGCTGGAATGAGCCAACTGGGATTTTTAAAGAGCCGGTATAACAATCCGCAATGAAATAAAAGAATATAAGCTTGCAATACATAAAAAATACAAAATATTTAAACAGAGAAATATAAATAATAAAAAGAACCAAAGGACATTCTAGAATTGACAAGTACTATATTTGAAATTAAAAATTCACTGGATAAGCATAGAAGTGAAATGATGGTGATGACTGAGGAAAGGGACAGAGAATTCTCGTCTAGTAGAGTCAGGAATCTGTTATCCAATGTAAAGAACAGAGAAAATACAAAGAAAATTAAACATAATATAATGCAGTCCCAGAAGGAGAAGAACAATAAGGGGGCAAAAAATATTTAAAGACTAAATAGTAGCTGAAACTTTCATATGCTGCTGGTGGTATGCAAAATGGTGCATCTACTTTGGAAAGTAGTTTACTGCCTTCTTATGACAATAAACATATACATGCCAGGATCTGTATTAGGACCCAGCAATTCTGCTTATAAGTATTTACCACAAGAAATGAACATATAGGTCTACACAAAGATTTGTATGCAAATTTTCATAGTAACAGTTTTTCATAATGGCCCCAATCTGGAAACATGTCATTAAATGTTCATTAACTGGTAAATGGATTAACAAATTGTATTACATCCATACTTGGGGTACTACTCAGAAACAACAAAAAGAACACAAATCTCAAAAACATTATGCTAAGTGAAAGAAATCCAACACAAAACAGCATTTGCTTCATGATTCCATTGACATGAAATTCTAGAAAATGCAAAACTATAGTAATAGAATGAAGATCAGTGGTTGCCTACCACCAGGGTTGGGTAGTCAATCAATGGCAAAGGGTCACGAGGGAAATTTTAAAACCAGTGGAAATGTTCTGTATCTTAATCGTAGTCATGGTTCTAAGCCTGTATACAATTGCCAATATTCATCAAACTCTATATTTAAAATGAATGAAATTTATTGTATGTAAATTATACCCTAATAGAGCTAAATAAAAATAAAGAAATGGTATGTAGTTGAAAAGCTAATGTGAAATCTTATGGAAGGTTTTGCCGTTGAAGTGAAGGAACCTAGTGCAGTTGGCAGTAGGGAAAAAAATGCAAGTTCTTATTTATGAAAAAAAAATCCATGCTTTAGAAAGATTAACAGCAAAATACATGATATGCTAAAAGAAAAAGCAATATGGGCTAAGAAATCTGTCCAGGTGATCAGGTCAAACCTTACATGGTAGCAGTTGGAATGGAAAGGAAAGGATGCATATGAAACATTTCAAAGGAACAAACTAGTTATTAGGAATATGGTTCATTAATAAAAGAAAAAATTAAAAATACTGCACATAAATGTAAAACTAAGACATGAAAGCATTCACTCAAAATACTTCATCAGTGTTTACCTATTGGGAGAGAGTGAGAATTTACAGTTTTTACTTTTTACGCCATATAGCTACTCCACATTGAACATTTACTCTATGTCAGTTGCTCCCCATTTATTATCTTTCTTAATCCTCACAATTAAACTATGAGGTAGGTTTACTAACCCCATTTTACAGATGAGGAAACTAAAGTCCCATGTTAAAATAAATCGTTCAAGATCACACAACTAAAGCACCATAAAACTGGATTCAAACTAAAATCTGGCACAAATCCCATTCTTTTTAGCCCTAGTCTATATTGAAAGAATAAATTATTAATGTCATCACACGCTATAATTAAATCAAGGAAACTACAAACTGAGAAAGAACCATTGAATCTAGCAACAATTTTGTGGAAGACATTTGAGTAAAAGAAACAGGGGAAGACCATTGGAGTTAAGAAAACTAATTAGAGAATGAATAAATAAAAAGCTGATATAACTTTGATTACCTGATACTTTTCTTAATCTCTTCAATGGTCTTCCATCTTTAGAGTAAAAGCACAAACTACCTTTCAACAGCATCCACTCCTCTTATCATGTAACTGATAGAAACTCAAGTCCAATTAAGTAAAATAAGCAAACTCCTGAAAAGCAAAAACACAATTTATTGGGTTATGTAACTGAGAAGTTCAGGATGCATTGAGCTCTCACATGACTGTATTCAGAGACTTAACTGAGGTCATTAAGTTTTTTTCTTTCCCTTTTTTTCACTCCTTGGCTTGCCTCAGCTTTATTAGCAGGCAGACTCTCTTCATATCTGGGGCTGAATGCCTGTCAGCAACTCCCGGTAAGCCCTTTCAGCTAAGCATCCCTAAGGAAAATTACCTTGTTAACTCTAAAAAAGAAATCACATGAAGGACTTTAAATAATTTTCTCGAATCACACCCTTTTTTCTGCGACAAGAGATTAAATTAATTTGCTGTACCAAGCCTACTGACACATGGTATACCCCTATGCCAGGTTAGGTGCCCCACCAAGACTTACACATACAGTGGAGGCTGATGTAGGAAAGGCCCGGGATGGTTACGAGAAGAGAGGTGAAAAAGCTTTCTGGGCAGACTTCAACTACAGCCATAGTAATAGTTTACCACATGCTGCTCCCAATTTTTCTCCCATTAGCTCCTTTCCAGTTCCTTCTATCTAGCAGAAGTGGATTAGATGTTGTGAAACCACATTTCACGCTTTCCCATCTCTGAGTCTTTATTCAATTTGTTTATGCTACTTTGAGTTCCTTCTCTAAACCTTTCTGATGAAATATAAATTTTCGAAACTAATGCATGGCATATTTCAGGTGCTTAATGAATGTGCATTTAAGGGAATTGTCTAAGTAATTCATTAGACATTCAGGAGACAAGATTATACCCTCAAAGAGCTTTTAATTAGAAGGTTAGAGAAAACACACATACAAATAACCAAAGTATGAAACAAAACAGTGCAAATGAATTAAAAAGAGTAATGGGAATTTAGAGAAGAAAGGATCAAGGACATCTTAGGGCAGGGGAAAATGGACTTCAGAAAAGGTTTTATTAAGAAGGAAGTATTTGATTTGGCTCTTAAAAGTGATTGAAATTCAGTGCATATTTGTTTTGAATGAATAGATGAACAAATGAATGAACTGATATTAATGAAAAAACAGATAAAGCATATAAAATTTAGATCTTCCATAGAGAAAGAAAGATTAGGTTTTTAAGTCTCAGAGGTAGTGGAGTCAAGAAAAGATATTTTCTTTTTTTTTTTAAGTTAGAGAACTGAGTCTATTTGAAGAAGAAAAATACAAAATAGGATATACTAAATTCATTAAGAAAAATTAGATGTAAGATTTAGGTCCAGAAAAGATGAGGAGAATGAGATTCAGAAAATAAATGGAGCGTTAAAGCCAATCTTCTAAGGGAAAAAACCTTAAATAGATTTAGGAAAAAAAAAGAAATACAAAATGCTATAGGAAAATGCCTTTCTTTAAATAATTGGCTTAAATTTAAAAGAGCAAAGATTAGAGGGGATTTCTCTGTTTATAATGGATCACTGTGTTTTGTTTTAAATATGCTCAATTATAATTTATGGACTACATTAAAGCAACAAAATACTTCCTCATACAATATCGAGTGCCTATTTCTTAATAATCTACTTCAGCCGAAAGTATAAAAGTGTTCTTCCAGTCATTTATATATAAATAGAGGTGTTAAGTGTCCCTTACAGTATTAGGAAATCAATATAAGTATTTAATGCAAAGGAAACAAGAGATGATTTAAGTATATTAGGATTCAAGTTGGAGATAATTGCCCTCTCACATTTCTTTCTCGTTTTCTCCGTTTTAGAGAAATAAAAGTACTATATTTGATACCTAAAATAATAATTATAATTTTTAAATTCATGAACCAGATTGCAAGCCTAAAGTAGCAGTTTCATATTTATTCTAGGACTCTCACAATGGAAAATGTATTAGAAGAACTTGATATTTGTTACATAATTATGAAGAGGAACATTTTAGGCTTTACCTTAAACCCATATTCTTATACGCTTTCTGTTTATTTATGTGGCAGTCACTTAGAACTATAACTAAAACATTTTGGTCCCTGGAAAGTGGTAGATGTTTGTTCCTACAGGTACTGGGAAGTAATGAAGCCTCCCATCCTATTAGAAGGATTCCCCCCCAATAGAAAATTTCTCTTGTAAAAATCACATGTGGAGAGAGGAACCAGGCAAAATGTGACTCTAAAGTTGTTAGATGTGATGAGTAATGTGCACTGAAAGGTCATTTCATCATTTTTGCAGAGGCTGGAGGGATCTCCTTCCTCCTTCAATCTGTTAAGAATTTCTTACATGGCCTTCTCTATCTCTATATGTTTGTAACAAAATGCAGTGTATCGAGGGGCAGGGAATGTGGAAACAATGCACTTCCATTAATTATGTTGTGTTTACTTCTCAGCTCATCTTCTACTAAACATCTTCAAGCACCTTGCCCTGTTGCCAGATTCAATGATATGCATCCTTGCACTCTCCGGGTCTTACTTACTTCACTGTTTTCTCCTTTTTTTCCTTCTTCCTTTCCATGACTCCCTTCCCTTTATCCTTTCCAACCCAATACTCTCAAGACCAAACCAGTAGAGTTCAGCTCAAATATTCCCTCTTCCATGAAACCTCCTCCCTTTTCCCCCAAGGTGGAAGGAAGCAGAACTTTTTCTTCTGAACTTGACTGGCACTTTATCTGTAGTACCCTTGTTGCAGGCATCAACAATTTGCCTCACTGAATTTTTATGCATTTCTCACTTACCCTATGTGAAAAATGGTTGATAAAGTTTTTTGTTCTTTTTTGGAATATTTGTCAGAGTGCCTGTCACATGGGTTATCTTGCACATATAAATACTTCAAAAACATTTGTGAATATATAAATGAGTGAAAAATAAATATGTTAGAAAGGAGAACATTTAAGAGGCTATTCCAATCATTCAGTGGTGTTCTCACCCTTCATACCAGTATGATGTTGATATACCCTAGGCTGCTAGCAGTGGAAATGGAGTAAGCAGAAAATTATGAAAGCTATTCAGGAGATAGAATTAGTAGGGCATGGCAAAGAAAGTGAGGGAGAGGGAGCATTCAAGATTATTTCCAGATTTCCTGCTTGAGGAAATGAGCAGCTGATTGTACCATTTACAAAGATAGAGCATTCTGAAGAAATAGCAGCTTGAGGGAGAAAAATAATTCATTTTATCTGTACATGTTGAATTTTAAGTGCTTGTGAGACCCAAGTAAAAAAACCAACTAGGCAATTGATTATGGATCTGGAGTGAGAGTAGTGTGGATATACATATGGGAATTGCCGGTACATGTGTGGTCATTGAAGCTGTATGAGTGACTGGGATAGATTATTAGGGACAGTTTGTCAACAGGGAATAGAAAGGTCCTAGAATCAAAGGAACAACAGAATTTTAGGGTTTAGGTAAAAAAGGAATTTGTGGAGACTGAGTAAAAAGTATCCAACACTAGTGAGAAGGGTCAGAATGAGAACTTGAAGGTGTCCAGCAGGGACATGGGTGGCCTCAGTGAAAACAGTTCCTGAAGAGCATTCGGAGTGGAAGCCAGACAGAGGTGTGTTTAATAGGTAGAGGAGAGACAATGAAAACCGCAGTTATGGAAAATTCACTCAAGAGTTTGACTGTAAAGAGAAAGATTGAGATTTGTAGCTGAAGAGAGAAATTGGGTCAGAGCAGGTGTTTTTGATTTTTCTTTTTTTTAGTTTTTATTATTGGAGAGATTAATTTTGAAATATCGATGGAAAGAAGTTAGTAGAGAATGTCAAATTAATGATAACAGAGAGAAGGAACATTGATAAGGTTCCTGAGAATGTAAAAGGGCCTACATACTCAAGCTAAGAGAAAAGATACTGCCCTTCTATCAAGGAGATAAGTGCAGATATAGGTTTACTGGTAGAATTGCTGGGAAGTTGAGGAGATTCTGCCTGATAGTTTCTATTTGTTTGGTGACATAAGATCCAAGGACATCTATAAATTATGTGTGTAAGTGTGTAATCTGAAGGGGTACTGAAGGTTTGAAATGACCAAACAATCAATATTTAAAACAGCAAATATATATACACATATGTAGGTGTGTGTGTATATCTGTATATGACCAGAGCCACGTTCTGTGACATCAGGGATAAGGAATGACAAAAGTGGTGACCCCTACCCAGGTCTGCTCCTATGGGCAGGGTAAGAGGCAGCTGTGCAACTTGGACATGGGCCAGGCCACCCGCTGGCTTGGAGGAGAGATATGCAATGTCTCTGTATGTGCAGCAAGAGCTCCATGTTACAAAAATAAGATCTTGTTCCAGACCTGGGACCCAGGGTTAGAGAGACCAATAAAATTTCTATAGACAGGTGACAGGCACACAGAGAAATCAACTACTCAAAAAAGTTTGCAAATTAGTATTCCAAAGCACAAGTGAAAAACTATTGCTGAGAAAATCAATTAACAAAAATTAAAATCCAAGAGACAAATTTACTGCCAGTGAATTGAAAATAACAGAGCCATCTAAAAATCACTTTACATAAATATATTTAATATTGTCAAAGAGATAGAGTAAGAAATGACACTCATAAAAAATAAAAACTAAGAATCAAAAACATATAGATATAATTCAAGAACAGAGAAATATAAAAAAAAAGTAGTCCTGGAAGAAAGTTATACTTACTAAATATAACTAAAAAATAAAAAACTCCAGACTGGATAAATTCATTGATAGTATTGAGGTCCTTACCCAAAACATAACAGGAAAAGAGCAAGGTAGTAAATATTAAATATTAAGAGAAGTTACAGAGCCTGGTGCTTATGTTTAGAATGTAGAAATGTGTAAAGAGTATTGCTCCTACACTAAGAACAACAACAAAAAAGCCTGATAAACTGCAAAATCATAGCTTCTCTTGAACGTACCAGAGAGCTACGTTTGCAGGGCAACTAAGTAGCCTGAAGTCCAAGAGCAGAGACAAGGACATGAGCACACTTCACCTGTGGTCTCGAGTGAGGAGAGGAAGCGATGGATGCCAGGTGCACACAGCAGGTAAGAAAAATTCAGCTAAAATGTTCACGAATTGCTAAAGGCAATTTTTAGATAATAGAACTCCTGGGAGCCACAGACACAAGGGGAATCCACACCCACTTACAGTCTCTTCTCTAAGGGCTTCCAGTGGGTGCTAATGATAAAGATTACTGGCAGGATTGGTGACTGGAGAAGACTCTCATCAGTGAAGGCCTGGAGGAGGGATAAGGTCCTTTCTGCAGGAAAAGCAGGAGGCCCCACTTAGGCCCTAGATCCTATGGAACAAAAGCCTTCAGTCACTGGAGGAAGGGCAGCAAACTATCACCCCCAGAGCACAGCTGAAGAAGGCCCATTGATTGCAGCTGGGAGACGAAAAGAAACAACAAAAAACAAAAAAAAACACTCTACATTGCAGATGACGCCAGATATAAGTCTGATAGCATACTGGCTTTTTTTCCCCTCTAATATCATATTTTAGGTCTTTTGCTCTTTTTTTTTTTTAAATGAAGATACAACAATGCATAAAGCTGAATGATTTCCTGGGCAGTATAGCTTAAATTTAGCTTACAGATTTTGCCAAGTGATGTTTTCTTATTCTTCAGACAATCATGATCTTCACAGTTGCTGTATAACCCCTTGGGCTTTTACCACCATTATTTTTTAAAGATCATCAATAATTGTCATTTCAATGACACCATGACCATATACCTCTTCATCAGCCAACATACTTATCCAAGTTTATGTGCTCTGTGATGAATATAAAATATTCCTCATTGTTCAGGGATTTGTTAGACTCTTTGGAGAAAAGTGTATTCCTGAGCCATCAAAGGCCTTGATCACTCTGAAGAGTATGTTGAACGACTGCTGACATGACACTAGCCACATTTTTCTCCAGACTTTCCCCAAATCTGACTTTGTGCAGAAATCCAGGCACAAGTGATTACCTCCCTAGTGCCTTCCTCCTGTTGAGAAGAGGTTTAAAATGCTTGCAGTTCTCTCCTGCTGAAACTGTTATTTTAGCTTCATCATTCAAATGGGTTATGACATAAATTTTTGGATTGTTTAGGGGTTAAATGAAATAATGAGGTAAGAATTCAGGATCGAACTAATACCCTACAACCACCCATAAAGAACTGTAATTAAAGACTATTTTTATCCAAGTTCAGTGTCATCAATAGCTTGTTCAGAGTACTGAGCAAATGGGATTATATCTGGAGGTTAAAAACCTCAAGAGCCAAATATTTTCCTTCTATTGCCCAGGGAGAGTTCACCATAAACAACAAACAAACAAACAAAACCAACACCCTCTAAACCCAAACCAAACCACACTAAACCAAAACAGCAGAAAAATTCAGGAACACACTATATGTATGTTGACTCTAGTAGCCTAATATGTCTTTCCAAGATGGCAGCCTCAAAGACTGTCGGTATTAACTATGTTCCTTATCACTTTTATCCTTGGTCACTGGGCAAATGCAAGACCCTCTAGTGAACTACTTTGTCAATCCCGCTATCCACACAGGACTCTGTGGTTCTTTTGAGTCTTTTTTTTTTTTTAACATCTTTATTGGAGTATAATTGCTTTACAATGGTGTGTTAGTTTCTGCTTTACAACAAAGTGAATTAGTTATACATATACATATGTTCCCATATCTCTTCCCTCTTGCGTCTCCCTCCCTCCCACCCCTCTATATCTACATCTTTTCCACTCAGTGTTTTTTTAAACCTCCTATACTAACCAAAACCAAGCCAAGGAATAGCTTCCCCTGAAAAATTTGTCAAGTACCACCTGTTCATATTTCATACATCCTGGTTCTGTTTACCTCAGAGAGAAGAAGGAAATTTGGCAATCTCTTAGCTCACCATTGCTGCCTCTAGATATGTTACTTTCTTTCTTGAGTGCAAAATATTTCCTCATTTGACATATAGTATTTGGTACCACTTTTCTCTGCTGCTGTCA
This sequence comes from Physeter macrocephalus, assembly GCF_002837175.3. Taxonomy (NCBI): domain Eukaryota; kingdom Metazoa; phylum Chordata; class Mammalia; order Artiodactyla; family Physeteridae; genus Physeter; species Physeter macrocephalus. The sequence goes on along the minus strand of NC_041214.2, from coordinate 66,620,616 downwards.
CTTGTTGACCTTCTGATCATTTCCCTCTGTTTGTTGAACATTTGATAAAATGACTCATGATTTTCTTTCCATCACAACTCTTGCCATCATCACCGGAAACTTCAACTTTTGCATGAACAACCTCCAAGATTCTTAAAAATGCTTGCCATAACTGCAAGGTCTAGGACAATGATATTTTCTAACAATTACAATATGCTTATGGAATTTTGAAGCAATTATTACATACAAAGAGAGTTAATTTCCTTTTTCCTCTTTAAGTATATCCAAAAAGATTGCTTTAGTCAGCATCGTAAAACTGCTCAGCAGTTGGACTGTGCTTGTGTAGAGCACAGCACACTTAGCAAAGAATAAGCTTTCTTAAAGTAACGATCTATATGGAAATATACAAAGAAACAAAAGGATTAGTATAGGATAATGGAACACATGGACTAAAAAATGAGCCATACCCAGCATTAAAAAAACTGTGAGTGTATATGAATGTATATCAAAAACTACAAATAATTACACAGTGAATATGCACTCCTCTTGAAACCCTATGCCAGGGGATGCCAAGGGAAATATTTCTGTCTCAGGCCATTTGGATTCTCTTCATCACCTAGTGCTGCCATCTGCTGACCTCTTCTGCATCCCACACTTTTCATGTCATGTATTAGATCAGAACAGAGGTTATTAATTTTAATATGTAACAGAAAATTCTCAAACTCCCTGCATAGAGCTGCCTTACACTCAGACTCTTTGGAGGCTTTGTCAGTGCTGTTTCTATAACCTGTAGTTACTCCACTGTCCGCACAGTTCTGGGATTTAAGATTTGCTCTTCCTCCAAAAGCTCTGAAAAGTGCCAGCCACAGCCACTCATTGCCTGCGAATGGCCTTTCTGCTCTGCATGCTCTCTGCTCTGCGCCTGCTGACTCTTTCTGGGCCCCTCTGAACTGTGCTGCAGCTGTAAGAGAACAGCGTATTAAACTTTCTGGCAGGATGACGGCAGTTCGGTCCATTTCTGTTCAACAAAAGCTGATTTGGAGCTTCTGGGTTGAGTCCTACCTCACAACGGCTCCCTCTCTGCGCTGAAAACATGAAATCCAGATTACTTGTTTGCAGGACCTGACATTGCTTCCAGCATCAGTTACCCAGGTTGTACTGCGTAGCTGTTTGTACTCACTTTCTGTGAGAAATAAGGCTGTAGACAGAAATAAGTTCTGTGGAGAAAAAATGTCTTAAGAGTCATACTCTTCTAGATGATTTGGAAGAGCAAAATCTGACTTTCTGAGTTGGGTCTGTTTGAATCACTAAAGTAAACTTTGAAAACTCACGTGGCTTAGTCGACATGTGTTCATGAAAATATTTTCCCCTTCCAGTGAGTTCGGGCCAGATCTTCACATTCGTTCACAGAAAGCCAATAACATAGAGTGTATTTCAAAATATGGTCTGGTTCCCTCCTCATCATATCATTCCTGGGTCTTACTCCAGATCCACAGATCACAAACGTTGTGGAGTGGAGCCTGGAAATCTGCATTCCAAGCTGCTAAACAGATACTCCTTATGCATAGCGTTGAAAATCACTGTGCATATGAAGGCTGCTCTACCTTGGCTGTGCATCAGTGTCATCTGCAGAGCTTTTAAAACATACAAATGCCTGTTCTCCATCCCAGACCTACATTGACTCAGAATCTTCAGAGCTAGAGCTTTCTGAATTCTTCTGAGAGAGGGCTAGCATGAAGAACATCTGCATTAATCAGATGTATATATTTCATTGATTAATAATAACAGCTCCCATTTATTAAATGTTTGCTAAGCAAAGTCCATGTTAATGTATCATTTCATCCTCCCAACAACCCTATGAGGTTAGTAGTATTATTAAGCATTTGTTATTGTTGTCATTTTTCAACAGATAGCTTAGAAATCCTAAAGAAGTCACACACTGAGGAAGTTGTAAGACTGGGACCAGAACCAGTCTGTCTGACTCTAAGCGCTGGCCTGCCCTTCCTCCCTGTCACACATGGCCATTGCCTCCCTGCCATTAGTTTTTTATAATTACCATTTTAAAAGTGTGTCCAGATTTTTTTTTTACTTGTTTTGCTTTTCTCCTTTTTGGTTTCAAAATTAGCACCATCTTCTGATGTTTCTGCTCTTTATTTTTTCTTTGTAACTGTTGATCTAGAATTAATTCTCTGAGGCAGCTAACTTAAATGTTGCATGTGCACAGAGCATTTTATGAGGGAGGGAAGCTTCCTATAATGTCTCATGGCTTTGCGTGTTACCAGAGAGATAGAGTCTTCACCCACAACAGGATTCCTTCCTTGATTATTACTCCTAGTCCAGTGCATTGGGCAGGGTGCCCCACGTGTGTGCTACCTTAACAAGCTTTCTTTAACTGTGTCTTTCCTGTGGTCCCATTTTATGGTAATAATATATATAGTTGGACTGTTCTACCAGACTATAAGCTTCTCAAGGAAGGAGGTGGCATCTCTTATTTCCACATGCCCAAGGCTGGAAGACTGAAGACCTTCAAGTCAAAGCCTTGAGAAGCAAATGGCTCTGTGCACCAACTACACCACACCTCCACCTTGAATATGTGCACACGTGACTTAACTTTGCATAACCTGACTCCTTTGTAACACAGGGACAGTAATCTGTTGTCCTATCTGTTAGGCTTGCTGGGAAGTAATGTACACAAAGCATGTGGTGCTGTTACAAGCACAAAGGAATGACTATTATTGTAATTATGGTAAATGGTAGAATGGTCATTCATTCATTTATTCACTGAGTGCCCACCATATTTGTCAAATACTTTACTAGATTCTAGAACTCATATGAGCTCATAGGACTTATGGGACATTGATTTAAGAAAAACTGTACAATTTTAAAACAAATCATATGTATGGAAAGAGAGAAAGAGGAGAAAAGGTGATCTGAAATCTTGAAGTAAGTCAGACAGAGAAAGACACATCATATGATATTGCTATATGCAGAATCTAAAAAAATGATACAAATGAACTTATTTACAAAACAGTAACAGACTCACAGACTTAGAGAATAAACTTATGGTTACCAGTGGGGGGAAGGTTGGGGCAGGGGAAGAATAGACTGGGAGGTTGGGATTGACAAGTACAAGCTGCTATATTTAAAATAGATAACCAAAAAGGACCTACTGTATAACACAGGAAGCTCTGCTCAATACTCTGTAATAACCTAAATGGGAAAAGAACTTGAAAAAAACAGATCCATGTATATGTATAACTGAATCACTTTGCTGTACACCTGAAACTAACACAAAATTGTTCATCAACTCTACTCCAATATGAAATAAACATTAAAAAAAAAGAAAAAACAGTAACAGTAGGTAACGTCATCTGAGGCAGGTTAGAGGGAAAGAGAATGCTGCTCAGAGAGTCACAGAAACCTTTCTGAAAAAGCCAGACTTGTTCCTTCTTTTTTTCTTGGAGAATTAGGCAGCAACATCAAGTTGCAGGTAGATCAGAGGGAAGAGGTATTCAGAGAATTGAAATAATTGTTGCAGGGAATGAAAAGTGATCTGACTATAAGACATAATAGAATTCCCAGGCAGTACTGAGGAATCAGTTCATTATGAATATGAATCCAGAGTGAGAAAAAGTCTTAATTGCATGGTTTCTGCAAAGAGGATTCAAGCAATTAGAAAAGGAGAAGCTGATTAGTTGGGTTCATTCAGGTTTGCATATTGGCTGGGTAGGTGGCAAATGGCTTCAGGGTATTGACGAAAGGGTGATTAAGATGATGAGCCATGCACTGTACTCTGGATGCAGATGGAATTGGCAACAAAAGTTGACTAACAGGAAGAATGTGACGAGAACCATTGTCTGAAAATCCTGATGATGCTAGAAAGCTTGTAGTAGATGCAGATGAGCAGATAATTTGAATTGAAGAAGTTGTCATCGAAGAGTGAGATGTTTGAATTACTGATGTCACAAATGGAGCAATTTGGGAAAGTAACAAATCAAGATTGTGACCATGGAAGTTGTGTGACTGAGGTGGAGAGAAGGAGAATATCCCTGAGGATATGGAGGTCATGGAGACCAGAGTATTGAAGTCTTTGTCTAGACTTGCACAGTGAACCTTCAGTGACCACAGTCACTAAATCATGAAGCAGAGTGATCAGAAGGTTAACAACAATGCAGGGGGGAGAAGGTGAGATTGCACAGAAGCAGGGAGTTTGCCAGTATGGAGAAGGAACAATGGAATGAAAGCAACTAATGGGAGCAAAGAAGACACCAACACCATCTGAGGTTAGCAGGTTATGAAAGTAGAAACATCTTCCAAGTGAGAGTTCTGCAGAGTGTGTGTTCTCCTCAGGGTATAGCCAATTTTCAGTTAGGAAAAGAAAGTTGAGAGAATATTCTGAAAAGGTTCAAAATATAAAGGAATATTTTGATCACGAAATCCTAGGGGCTCAGGAAAAGGAGGAAATGAAAGAAAAATTAAGTCCGAGTAGAAGTACACACCTTTGTGTAGCTTTCTGTATGAAGAAAAGTAGATGAAACGTATTCAATACTTAGACTAGACAAAAACAGCAAACTTGGGAACAGTGATTTCATTCTATTAGTGCCTTGTACAATTAAGGGTACTTCAACCTAACCAAATTCAACAATAGCCCCAACCAAAGGCCTAAAACATTGGGGTTTAGGTCCAGGCATTTCCTTTTCACATTGTCTTCCCTTTACTTGTTCAAGAAATATTTATTCCAATCTAGATGATTAGAATGTGTTGGTGAACTAACTAGGCAAAGAAAGCACTCTGCTCTTATGGTGCTTATGTTCAAGAGGGGTAAGACACACAAAAAAAGTGATAAGTAGCTTTACATAACAAATGAGAGCATAGCTTAGCAGGTTAGAAAGTGATGAGTGCAATGGAAATGATAAATGTAGAGCATATAAGTGGCAGTCACGCATGACAAGAAGGAGTTCAGATGATGTAGGGTGGTCAGGTTAGGACTCAATGAGACAGTGATATTTGAACAAAGCTTGAAGGAGACGTGGAATTAGCCATGTGGATACCTGAGGAGAAGAGCATTCCAGGCAGATGGAATAGCCAGTGAAAAGACACTAAGGCAGGAGTGTGCCTGGTTATGTTTTAGGAATAGGCAGAAGCCAGAGTGGTTAGAGCAGAGTGAGAGGGAGGTCAGAAGATCAGTGCTTCTCAATCTTTAAAGTGCATAGGAGTCATCTGGAGATCTTATCAAAATGCAGAATCAGATTCAGGAAGTCAGGTATGAGGCCTGAGATTCTGCATTTCCAACAAGCTCCCAGGTGATGTAGGAGTCACGGGCCCATGGTTCATGCTTGAGTAGCGAGGATTTAGATGACTCTTAGTTTGGAAGAGTGAGAAAGTAATTAAATTATGGGAGTCTAATATTATTATGACATGGTATGAAGGACTCAGTTGAGGTTGTAGTCATGAGTTTAACCCTTTGTGGCTATGTGTTTGCTTCAACCACACTCAGCTGCACAGAGACAGGAATGGAGCTGGCAAAGAGTCAGATTTAACCAGGGTTGTTGTTTTGCGATGATAAGGGGAGAGAATACAATGGAATTAAGCAAGTATACCAGGAAGTAGTATAATGATTGACCATGGGATTTAATATGGATCACTGGTGGAAAGTCAGACAGGTCTGGTGGGCCCTTCACAGCTAACAGGGCAGTGGTCTTAAGCCGTAGTTACTGAACATGTGATCTCATCCTTCGCTGGGTTAATGGTACCTGCGATAGATAGGTGATTTCAACACTTTAATGGAGAGAGAACATTTTCAAGGCAACTCACACTCAAGTGTCAGTGATGTCAGGAGGTTTGCAGTGTTGATGCATGGATGCTGTTAATACACACAGTGACACACAAACAAACACACAGTAATATGCTAGACTGTTAGGAAATAATGAAAATTTGAGATTTAGGAAGTATTCCATCATGTTGCCTTTTGATTGTAGCTCTGCTCACCACTGTTTGAGTATCTGCCAACATCACACTTCATTAATGTATAATCACCACTGTGGCTGCAGGTAAACCCATCACTGACTCTTTACAACTCATTTACCCACCATTGCAAAAACTTCCTGCTGACCTAAAAGAAAACCCCAAATACTGCTGCGTTATAAACTACCCCACAGAATTCCTCTTTTCTTTATCTTGTATCTTGGTTTGCTTCTGTTTCACCTTGCTTTCTAGTTCCAATACCTGTACTCATACTGATATTGATCTTGACCTCTGACTTGAAGTTAAAGCATTTTTTCTAATCCTCCACTCATCTTCAGCATCTCAACCTTTTCTACTACAGACTCTTTAGGGTTAGCTTGCCCCTCTGGCCTTATTATACTGTTTTTAATTAACATTCCTTGAATCAATTACTGACCCCTCCTCTCCTCACCCTCATTTTCCCCATCATCAGTAAGAGAAAAGATGCCCATAATTTCCGTTTCTCTCTTACTTCTTTTCTCCCTTATTTCTTTGTTTCCTTCTTTTCTCCCTTCTTATTTCTTTGTTTCCTTTTGCATGCTACTCTTTTTCACACACACACAAAATGTCATCTTATCTAGAATTTAGTCTTCCTTTTTTTCCTCTTGAAGAACCAATCAGTTACAACATGGGGCTTAACCTTGGGTCTTTATTTCATCCAGGCTTGTTCATTTGTTTATTTCAAATGTCTATAGGAAATAAGTCTCCATGATAAAAAAAAAGAAATAGGCCAAAGTGATATCATGTGTGCATGTTTTCTCCAGTTGTCTTCAGATTTGGACCAAAGCCTGAGGTTTTAGGATGCCTGGTCTCCAGAGAGCCAAGCTTTACTGTAATAAGCAAACTGTGCATAGAGATTGACGCTAATAGCTACAATGGGAAATAACATTAACTCTGCAATTAGGACAAAAACTTTATATACACAAGGAAATGGAAGGGTTCTTTATAGAATCATAACCATCTTTAGAGCTTGATGGCACTGAGATATCTTTCAGACAACCATGAGATCAGAAAAATTAAATATGTTCTTATCAATATATGCCATCGCTTCCATCACTTGGAGGCATTTTACCACAAGCTATATTGGAATGAGAGAAATGAGGTATTCATTAATTTGCATGTGTCTACTGACATGGCTTTAAAAGCATACTTACATCCCTCTGTTTTGTTTCCACAACACTTGGTTCACAGCTTTATTATTCTGCTTCTTATTCAATGCATATCTAGAGGTACAAGAAATAAGACCCAGGGAAATAAGGTTACCCTCTGAAAGTTAACACTATTTAGATAACACATAATTTGGGGAGACGTGTCTTCCTGAAATAGTTAGTTGCAGTTTAATCAATAATAATAACCTATTCTAAGAAAGCAGTTTTTTTTTTTTTTTTTTTTTTTCTGATACACGGGCCTTTCACTGCCGTGGCCTCTCCCGTTGTGGAGCACAGGCTCCGGACGTGCAGGCTCAGCGGCCATGGCTCACGGGTCCAGCCGCTCCGTGGCATGTGGGATCTTCCCAGACCGGGGAAGGAAACCGTGTCCTCTGCATCAGCAGGTGGACTCCCAACCACTGCGCCACCAGGGATGCCCACAAATGACTTTTGATTCATAGGACTTTCTGGGGCCCAGCCACTCCGCCGCATGTGGGATCCTCCTGGACCGGGGCACAAACCCGCGTCCCCTGCATCAGCAGGCGGACTCCCAACCACTGCGCCACCAGGGAAGACCGAAAGCACTTTTTAATCAGTTTCTTGCAAAGACTCTTTAAGCAATATAGCATAGAAGTTACAAGCATCAACTTTAGAACCAAACTGGGTTCAAATCCTGGTTCTTCCATTTCCTAGCCATAAACTAAGCAAATTACTTAACCTCTCTATGTCTCATTTTCCCTACCTGTAAAATGAGAATATTTTCTGCCTCAAAAGTTGTGTTGACAGTTAAATGAGTAAATATGTAACCCATAGTAAGCTCTATATAAGTCTTTGGAATTTTTTTTTTTTGTAAATTTTAATTTTATTGGAACATAGTTGCTTTACAATGTTGTGTTAGTTTCAGGAGTATGGGGAAGTGATTCAGTTATACATAGGCATATATTCATTCTTTTTTAGATTCTTTTCTCTTATAGGTTATCACAGAATATTGAGCAGAGTTCCCTGTGCTATACAGTGTGTCCTTGTTGGTTATCTATTTAATGTATAGTAGTGTGTGTATATTCATCCCAAGCTCCTAATTTATCCCTACCCCACCCACGCTTCCCCTTTGGTAACCATAAGTTTGTTTTCAATATCTGTAAGTCTATTTCTGTTTTGTAAATAAGTTCATTTTATCATTTTTAATTAGATTCCACATATGAATGGTATTATATGATATTTGTCTTTCTCTGTCTGACTTACTTCATTTAGTATGATAATCTCTAGGTCCATCCATGTTGCTGCAAATGGCATTATTTCATTCTTTTTTATGGCTGAGTAATAGTCTATTGTATATATGTACCACATCTTCTTTATCCATTCCTCTGTTGATGGACATTTAGGTTGCTTCCATGTCTTGGCTATTGTAAATAGTGCTGTGATGAACACTGGGGTGCATGTATCTTTTCAGATTATGGTTTTCTCTGAATATATGCCCAGGAGTGGAATTGCTGGATCATATGGTAACTGTATTTTCAGTTTTTTAAGGAACTCCATACCGTTTTCCATGGTGGTTGTACCAATTTACATTCCCACCAACTGTGTAGTAGGGTTCCCTTTTCTCCACACCCTCTCCAGCATATATTGTTTCTGGATTGGAATTGCTCTTGAAAACAGGAAAGGGGAGTAACTTAGAAAGGTACTATGAACATTCTGACCATGGCAAAGAACATCTTCAGTGATTTATTCATTAGTGTCCAGAATTTAGTTATTATTTCCATGTTTGAGAGGCTAATCATCTTCCCTGAGTGCATTAATATTGTTTAGTTTGTGAACCTACAAGGGTGGTAAACACATTCTGGACTATAGTAAGTTGGCCCATGCCATCCAATCCCATGAGGCCACTTGCCTGCTGAGCCTGTCCATGCTAAAGCTTTTCCATTTAACACACATACACTCTGTGCTGTATTTTTCATTCACTTGTCTATCTTCCACATTAGCTTCGGAGCTTCCCAGGAGAGGAACCAAACTTATTTAACTTGGTGTCACCATTGGGCAGGAGTGCTGTTCTTATAGTTGAATAGAATTTGCATTCTGTGTTGGAATATAAACATCTTGCAGGTAGGGTCTATATCTTATTTGTATTTGCAGTGCTAGTTTGTAGTGGAGTGCCTAGCTCACAGCAGGCACTAAGTGGTTTTTGGTTGAATGTAATTAAAAAATGTTGAGGCTCTTTTACGGTAAGTCTAGACAAATTCCAAGGTGTAAGTACCAGCGTTCCACAGGACTCAGTTGATAAGAGCTCATTGGCACAACAGCTCACAGAAAGAATCTAGGTTAATCTCTTTTTAAATGAAATGAAAAACATTATTCATAGATGTCCATTATTTCATTTTAAAAACCAAACAGTTGGAAATAAAATATGCTTTTGTAATCTTTTTTAAGAATAAAAAGTTTCTATTTCCCTCATTTCCATAATAATAAAATGGCTTTTGCATGTCAGTGATTCCCTACCAAAATGAAAATAGGGATTAATGAAGTGACACTGTAAAAACTTTAAGTGAAACAAATGTTGGAACACCAAGGAACCCAAAGCAAGCTCTCCTTGTTTCATATTTTCTGCACAGAAATGTATTTTTAAAGAGGCAGGAAGCATAGAGAGAGGGGACAGGTCATTTCTTAAGTTGTACACTGTTCTACACCATAGACTTTATTACTCTGATAACTCCTACCCTAGAAATCTTCCAGCTCAAGTTCTGTTTCATAATGCAGAATTCATCAAGGGTATGGAAACCATTAATCTTCTTTTATGCACCATCTGATGAAGGACTGAAGTTACCTCTGGTCAGGAACTGAACAGTTCCAAGACTTTCAGTAAACACCAGTTTCAATACAAACCTCTGAGATGGACATTTGGAAGGGCCAAAATGACCATTCAAAGGTCATGCTCAAGAACAGATGGATTTCTTCCTAAAGATTTCACTAGGTTTTAAAAGATATGGAGAAAGCAAGATCAAACTTCAGTCCTTGCTTGCTGAGTGCCATTCACCGGACTGTGATGTCAGAGTAATTCCTGAGACACATGTAACTAGGACATGTAATTTGGATCCATGTCATGGTACATCCTCCTTTAGACTATGATGGCTCTGAAGCAGTATTCATTGGTGAAAAAAAAAATCACTAATGACAGAAAAAAACAAACTAATTTGCTATGTAAAGTTACTTGTATGCTCATATTCAGTTACTTTATTCCAAACATTTGAAACGAGGAAGGAAGAAAAAGTCGGACAGAACTAGAGTGATTATTTGGAGCAAATTATAACTGAAAAGGATGTTGCTCATATTTTGCAGATTGTAAGCATGACTTTTCTTACAAACTTTGCCACATAGTTTCTAGGGACACGTGGTCCCAAATAAAGGATATTGTGATAGACAGCATATCGTCCCTCCAAGGATTTCCATCTCTCCATCCTCAGAATCTGTTACCTTAAATGGAAGATGAGACTATGCAGATGTGACTAAGTTAAAGATCTTGAAATGGAGAGATTATCCTGGATTATCCAGGTGGGTCCAATGTAATTACAAGTGTCCTTATATAGGAAAGAAGCAAGCAGGAGTCAGAGAAGCAAATGTGACAATGAAAGCAGAGGTCAGAGTGATGCAGCATAAGCCAAGGAATGCAGGCAGCCTCTAGAAGCTGGAAAAGGCAATAACAGCTTCTCCCCTAGCACCTATAGAATGAATGCAGCTCTTCTGACATCTTGATTTTGGCCACATTAAGACCCATTTCAGATTTCTGATCTCCAGACGTGCAAGATAAAAAAATTGTGGTTTTTAAGGCACCAAATGTGTGGTAATTTGTTATTACCAGCAATAGGAAACTAACACAGATACTAAAATTAAATTTTGGTTTGGAAAAAATGTAAAGCTAGGTTTCTGAGTCCGAGAGGCCGTAGGCAGTCCAGAAAAAATGGGAATACTGAAGTGATCACACTTATATGATGCACCGCACAGGGCAATCCTGAAATCAAAGTTCACAGGGAACTCAGCAAGGTGCTAAGGACACATGGTCCCATAAAAATAGCTCAAGGGGCATGTGTGAAAAGAAAAAGGAAATGTTAAACTTCAAAATTCACCCAAGTCTGTGACTCTTGGCAATAAGATATATAAAAATTTTTCTAAGAAGCAGGGATAAAATGACTACTCATCAGCTAGCCTCTTTGATTTTATATCATATAATCTAATCCACAAATGTTTTATATTTACCATTTGATTATTATTCATCCTTCTCTATTCTTGATTTCTCTTAAACAATGCATTCTCACTCTATCCTAAAATTTTGACTTCCTGATTCCACACAAGTTCAAAATAAGTATGTAAATAGAGCAAAATTATACAATTGGGATTCAGCCTGTCAAAAATCTCAGGGAAAACAACAAAAAAGATCTTAAACTTTATTTTCAAATAAACATATATGAGTGACTCTGCCCAAATTAGAGTATATTAACCTGAACCTATGTCTTTTGTTATTGACTTTTCAGATGTAAGCATGTTAAGCTTTATTTTGCCTTTACTTATGTAAAATACAGTGGGTAAAAGCACATCTTTGAGTCTGTCAACCCTGGGTTAACATCTCAGCCCTTCCACCCACCAATACTTTGCTTGTCTGCCCTTGAAGTTACTTAACATCTCAATGCTTAGTTTCATCATCTATAAAATAGTGAGAATAATAGTATACAGCTTATCATGTTGTTGAAAGGATTTATTGAAAAAAAGATATAAAACACTCCGCAGAAAGCTTAACGTAAAGCTCAATTAAAAGTAGATAATAGAGCAGGCAAGATGGTGGAAGAGTAAGACGCGGAGATCACCTTCCTCCTCATAGATACATCAGAAATACAGCTACCCGTGGAACTTCTCCTATAGAACACCCACCGAACGCTGGCAGAAGACCTCAGACCTCACAAAAGGCAAGAAACCCCCCACGTACCTGGGTAGGCAAAAGAAAAAAAAATAAACAGAGACAAAGAAT
>NC_041214.2:66607431-66608367 GCF_002837175.3 Physeter macrocephalus | reverse complement strand
AGCAGGCAAGATGGCGGGAGAGTAAGACGCGGAGATCACCTTCCTCCTCACAGATACATCAGAAATACAGCTACACGTGGAACTTCTCCTATAGAACACCCACCGAACGCTGGCAGAAGACCTCAGACCTCACAAAAGGCAAGAAACCCCCCACGTACCTGGGTAGGCAAAAGAAAAAAGAATAAACAGAGACAAAGAATAGGGACGGGACCTGCACCAGTGGGAGGGATCCGTGGAGGAAAGGTTCCCACACACTAGAAGCCCCTTCGCGGGCGGAGACTGTGGGTGGCGGAGGGGGAAGCTCCGGAGCCTCGGAGGAGAGCGCAGCCACAGGGGTGCGGAGGGCAAAGCGGAGAGATTCCCGCACAGCGGATCGGTGCCGACCGGCACTCACCAGCCCGAGAGCCTTGTGTGCTCACCCGCCGGGGCGGGCGGGGCTGGGAGCTGAGCCTCGGGCTTCAGTCGGATCCCAGGGAGAGGACTGGGGTTGGTGGCGTGATCACAGCCTGAAGGGGGCTAGTGCGCCACGGCTGTCCGGGAGGGAGTCCGGGAAAAGTCTGGAGCTGCCGAAGAGGCAAGAGACTTTTTCTTCCCTCTTTGCTTCCTGGTGCGCGAGGAGAGGGGATTAAGCGCGCCGCTTAAAGGAGCTCCAGAGACGGGCACGGAGCTGCCGAAGAGACAGGAGACTTTTTCTTGCCTCTTTGTTTCCTGGGGCACGAGGAGACGGGATTAAGGGCACCGCGTAAAGGAGCTCCAGAAACAGGCGCGAACCACGGCTATCAGCGCGGACCCGGGACTCTAGGGCTGCTGCTGCCGCCAACAAGAGGCCTGTGTGCGAGCACAGGTCACTCTCCACACCGCCCCTCCCGGGAGCTCGTGCAGCCCACCACTGCCGGGGTCCCGGGATCCAGGGACAGCTTTCCCGGGAGAACGCGT
>NC_041214.2:66582054-66602721 GCF_002837175.3 Physeter macrocephalus | reverse complement strand
CACTACCAAATGTAAATTAGATAGCTAGTGGGAAGCTGCCGCATAGGACAGGGAGATCACCTCTGTGCTTTGTGACCATGAGAGGGGTGGGATAGGGAGGGTGGGAGAGAGGGAGACGCAAGAGGGAAGAGATATGGAACAAATGTATATGTATAACTGATTCACTTTGTTGTAAAGGAGAAACTAACACACTATTGTAAAAGAGTTACACTCCAATAAAGATGTTAAAAAAAAAGTAGATAATATTAGCATTATTATTAGTTATTTCTTTCACATAAAGAGAGCTAAATCATTATTCACTATATTCTAATAATAAATTACTAAATAAACATGTCCATAATACATTTTATCAGAGGAACTTGTTATAAATTGAATTTTATGATGCCAACATCTGCCAGATCTTCCTTGCCCTTAATTTAATTACCTGGCTAGGTGCAAAACAATACAAAAAAAAGGAATATTTAGAACATTTCAATGTTCTTCTCTTTAGAAAATCATGGGGGTTTTTTTGTTGTTGTTAAGTTCAAACATGTTTCTTTCCTATCCTTTTATCACAGTTATTTGGTGATTTGCCAATATGAACCTAATAAGGAGTCCACTAGATAGACACTCCCTGCCTCGTCTGCATTTTCACAGACGATTTGTCATACTTTAACACTGTTTGCGATGATAATATTGAAAGGTTTCTCTCCCCAATTAAACTTTTGCTCCTTGAGAGAAGACACAGGTCTTATTTATCTTGAAATATCCTGCATGTATTAGGTAATTTAAAATGCAATATGATTTAGTAAATGAATGAGAATTATAAAAAAGTCAGTTAAAATATTCCAAGCCCTATCTGCACCTAGTTCCTGAATAATGAGTCTCTCTGCACTAAACCAGTAATAGATTCCACATTTTCTGAGACGTTCCCAGTAAAGGATCTCTAAGGGGAACTGACCATGGCTTGGGGTTAGACTAACACACCACTTATTGTAAGTAATATATAGAAATTAAATGAGAATTTAAACAAGTAAACAAACTTAGGGATTCTGACTTTATTTCTCTTATTAGCTGACTATATATGTTAAGACTATACAGGCAGTCAGTATTTTAATTATCCTCACTATGCAAAGTAGTGATTAAAATAAGTAAATAATGTAAAATAAGTAGTAAGTAAAAATAGTAGTAAGTAAAAATAATTTTAAAAAGATAAAAAAAATTATATATTATTTATTAAAAATAAATAACGTAAAATAAGTAGTAAGTAAAAATAATAAAAATTCTGTGTGTTTTCAGCACAGAATCTATTTCATTGTTGTTTTCAAATTCCTCACCCCACCCCTCATCCTGAGAGCCTAGGTCTGACTAGGTTTCTGTCCTTCAGTTTGAATGGTTATACTCTTGCTTGGCAGAGAATAAATCATGCCCTAAAGTTTGTAGACTTTCTATAAGCAACCCAGTGAACAAAAAGATGCATTTTCAGTAATTGCGCTATAAAATTGTCAAGCTATAGTTTTCCAAGGACATTACTCAAGTTAGTAAATTTATAAATACTGGGGCTTCCCTGGTGGCGCAGTCGTTGAGAGTCCGCCTGCCGATGCAGGGGACGAGGGTTCGTGCCCCGGTCCGGGAAGATCCCACATGCCGTGGAGCGGCTGGGTCCATGAGCCATGGCCGCTGAGCCTGCACGTCCGGAGCCTGTGCTCCGCAATGGGAGAGGCCACAACAGTGAGAGGCCCGCGTACCGCAAAAAAATAAAAATATAAATATAAATACAGTAAAGAAAATTTTAAAACTTTCATAATTTATTGTCCAATGCCTATTAAAACACTTTGGTAGGAAGTGGCTCTGTACACTAATTTATCTTTTCATGATTTTACAAAAAGCACTAGGGCCAATATGTTTTCAAAATAGAGTCATCGGGCTTCCCTGGTGGCGCAGTGGTTGCGCGTCCGCCTGCCGATGCAGGGGAACCGGGTTCGCGCCCCGGTCCGGGAAGATCCCACATGCCGCGGAGCGGCTGGGCCCGTGAGCCATGGCCGCTGAGCCTGCGCGTCCGGAGCCTGTGCTCTGCAACGGGAGAGGCCGCAGCAGAGGGAGGCCCGCATACCACAAAAAAAAAAAAAAAAAATAGAGTCATCAATTACCAATAAGAATCTATTTTATTTAGTCACCCTATCTGTTTTTTTTGTTGTTGGTTTTATTTTTATTGGGCTATAGGGGATGGGTTGGGAAATATCTCTGTAAGTTATGCCCTACTAGGGAAATGTCCATTCTAATTTTCCTGGGACAGCTTTCGGAGCTGTTTCTTTTTCTTGGAGCTGCTGCTCTTGCTGGCAGCAGCCTCTTCAGGTCGACTGCTGAGAGGCTCCTCCTTGGAAGAGAATTTCCTCTTTTTCTTGGGGACCCTCTTGTTTCCTGACTCTTCAGGGTCACTATCTGGTTCCTCTTTGGGGAAAGATTTCTTCCTCTTGGTAAGACTTCCACTGCCAGCTGTCTCTTCAAGATCACTACTAACCAGCTCCTCCTTGGAAAAAGATTTCTTTTTGGGGGGTTTGGAGGAGACAGATGGGTCTTCCATCCCATTCTCCTGAGGAGCCTCCTGGGACTTTTGCTTTTTCTTCGTTTTGGGTCTTTCACTTGTCTCCTCACATTCCTCTGGGGTACTACTGCTGTTTTCTGAAGACGCCAGGGCAGTCGCAGCCAGCCTTTTCTTTTCCTTCTTCAAGCGTTTCTTCTCCTGTTTCTCCAGCTTCCTAGTAATCTCAGCAGCCACTTCCTCTGCCTGAACCATTTGCTCCTTCATGACATCCAGATTCTTTCATGGAATCTCTCCAGTCTCATAGAAGGACAGCCGCTGCTCAACTTGTTCTCGAAGCTTCTCCCAAATACACTGGTAGGTACCTCAGAGAAGCAATCAATTCGTGAGGCAATACTGCATTTGTTTGCCAGGTATCGGGAGATGCGGCCTTTGTTCTTGGCAGCTGCTCGGCCAACGAAGGTAGAATGGAAAATGAGTCCATATTTTGGGGTGTTACCCCTTGTCTTCAGGGCTCTTGAAAGTTGGCCCCTGTGCTGGGCCCAGGGAATCACTCAGACACCAGGACTGGCCATCAACCCTATCTCTTAATTGATGTTTTCGAGAATCAGCAATCATGCAGCAAACTTGCTAAGTAAATAGAAAAATTGGAAGGGGAAAACCTTTGGGTAAATATCTTCATTTTGATGCAGACAAGAAAGAAACTATGGTTGCTAAGGACAAAATACATAAAACCGCATGTGGTTGAATGCATAATAGACCTTAACAATGCCAACTATTGAAATAACAACTTTGAAAACATATTAAAAAACAGCAGAAATTTTTAAAAAAAAAACATTGTTTTCAGCCTTTGAAAACTACCTAGACCACACTTTTCTTGTAAAAGCAGTTGAGGCTGTGCCACCAACTAAAATGAAAGCTTTGTTTCTTCTCTTTCGCATATGGGCCCTCAACTGACATATAAAATACCTTGGGAAACAAAGTATAAGAGAGTCAGAATTACCGGGCTGATTTTGCTCTTGAAAACAGTTTTCTTCTACTTCTTGTGTAGCCTGCCAAGATCATCATACTTTTGGCAGATATAAGGCACCTCTTTTGAATCAATCTCATGAAGCTGGTTAATGCCACAAGCAGCCACCGTTACCTGGCAATACACATCAGAGGTTTTTATTATTGCTATTAATCAATGAGGTGAACTGACGTTTAGAATGTACATATAACAGGCATGGCGACTTTCTCCCTATAATCAAAAGATTTTAAATATATTTGGAAGACATTTGAGGAGGACCCTGGTTTGTTGAAAGGTCAAGGCTTTGAAATTAAAATTCATTGTTTCATTTATTAAATCAGAGTTTGACAAACTTTTTCTGTAAAGAGATACATAAATTTTTTTAGCTTCAAGGCCCATATATATGTTCCTCCTCTTCCTTCTCCACCCCCAACCCCTCACCCCAACCTTTAAGATTTAAAAACTTCTTAGTTTGTGGACTGGATATGGCCCACAGGTATCATTTACTGACACCTGATTTAATTCATTCAAGTGTTTTTAAGCAATATGGCCAACAAAGTCCTCATAAAACTTAGTGTACTAGCAGAAACAGATGAATAAAAAAGCAGCTGTACTACAGTGTGTCTGGTGCCATGATGTAGTATAGTTTGCTAGACCTAACCCAGCTTCAAAGGTGAGGTAATATGTGACAAAATTATTAGTAGAAGGAGATAGAAGATTAGAGGTGAACGTTTGCTAGGAAGAACCTGTAAAAAGGCCCTTAAGGGAGAGTTTGGTATAATTGAGAAATCACAAAAATTTTACATAGCCTATAATGTGGAGAAAAGAAGATGAAGAGCGGATCAGAGACAGAGCACACAAGGCCTGATAAGCCAATTAAAGAGTTTAACCTTACAGGCAATGAGAAGGCATTAAAACAATTCAATAAGAATATGAAGTAAACAGGCACCTCATTGTTCATTGCAGCACTATTTACAATAGCCAAGACATGGAAGCAACCTAAATGTCCATTGACAGATGAATGGATAAAGAAGATGTGGTACATATACACAATGGAATATTACTCAGCCATAAAAAAGAACAAAATAATGCCATTTGCAGAAAGATAGATGGACCTAGATATTATCATACTAACGGAAGTAAGACAGAGAAAGATAAATATCATATACACACTACTATATATAAAATACATAACAACAAAGACCTACTGTATAGCACAGGGAACTATACTCAATATTTTGTAATAACCTATATGGGAAAAGAATCTGAAAAAGAATATATATACATATGTATAACTGAATCACTTTGCTGTACACCTGAAACTAATACAACATTGTAAATCAAACATATTTCAATTTTAAAAAATAATTAATTAAAAAAAGAATATGAAGTGAGCAAATCTGAATTTTTAAAATATCTCTCTGGTTGCAAAGGGAGATTGAATTGGAGAAATTCAAGACAGGAGGGAGGTCAGCATTTAGGAAGCAGGGGCCCTAGATACAGAAAAGTAGCTAAATTTGAGTAGGTAAATGTGAAAGGACTAAAGTTGAAATCCCATTTATGTATAAAAATCACTTACTCTCTTGGTATCTATAAAACTTAACTAGTGACATTTCCTCAACTATTTGTCCTAGAAGGTTTTTGTGAAGCGCAAGCCAAATGACATATATAAAATAATTTAGCAACTATAAAAAATATACACTTTTCTTATAAGAGTAACACTTTTCATTATTATGGTCAGGTAAGTTAAAATTACTAAGCACAGTAGCCTTGATAAAATTATATTTTGAATAACATTCAAAGAGGCAAATGAACATTTGCAAACCCTACTTTATCTCTTCTCTCCTAGATCTGGAGGCTCATGATTTGCTCCAGGAGAGCCTCCTGGTAGTTTGGGGGTCTTGCATCAGCTGCTAGCCCCCTTGTAGCCTCCCTATACTTACTTTGGAACTGGAAAAGTGACAGGCAAATGATTATCTTAAAACATACTCCAGAATTGCTAGGGAGAAAACTGCCTTTGTGTAGGTTAGAGAAAAAAAAATACTTAACTGCCTGGTGTAGAAAATCTCAAGCGTGTTCCAAAGACTTCAGATCAAAGGATGGAATATCTTTTTTGGGACAAGGAAGGATTATTTTTCCCCTTCAGAGAGATAAGGGAAAAGGAGAATGAGGAGGAAATGGGGACAGTGAAAAAAGGAACCTGGGAAGAACAAAAGTGCCACATGAGGAGGGAGCCAGGAGCCATAGAGCCAGGAGCCTTCAGGCAGGTAGTCCTGAGACCACAGGACTACAGAGAAGAGATGTCTAATTTCAATCTTAAAAGTGTTTACTGCCTGACAGGCAGAGACCACTTCAGCCTTCCCCATTACTCAATTCTTCAGCACTTCAGGAAACTACTATATCATATGAATTTCATGAATGATTTGTAAGAAGTAGGTGTTGTAGATAATTGTTCTAGTTGCAGGTGGAAATTGGCAAGGGAGTTGCATTTTGTGAGAAATTAGCATGTGGAAGCAGAAGATTGGGTAATGGAGGAGATCATGAAACTATGAACTCTCTGCAAATCTGAAGAAAGCTTGGGAGATTCCTGGATTTATATTGGCCATGGAGTTGAGTTGAGGTCTTTTAGGTAATATACAGAACTCCAAGGAACAGAGGGCCTCTCAGCTGACTGTCAGTTGCAGTATCATCATGAATTATCAGGAAGCCTTGTTTCAGGCAACCAAGTCTATAGCTAAGAAGGTTTGAAACCACCTATTGATGCCAAGTGTTTAGAGATAACTAGCTAGTAATGCTACTAAATTATGCATGTATATTCTTCATACTTTATTAGTAGTAGAACAACCTATTAAATGTCCAGATAAACTTAAATTTTCCTGTAAACCCATGCTCTGCTTTTGAAAATTATCCATTTAATCTCTTTCTTGATATATATAAGTATAAAACAGAAATATACAGAGTACCTTTCATATGATCATTTCAAAATTACAAATATGAAGCAACATTCATATGACTTCTGGGAAGAAGATATTAGTTTATTCGTTATATTGATGGAGGAGTGAAATGTATACAATATTAATAGCTAATGTGATGTTCTAAGAAGTAGTAAACTTCATAATCCTTTCTTGCACACTGTCTATGACTAGATAGCTCTGGGACCTTTAATAAGCTAATTCACTTCCCTGAGTCTATGTTTTCTCATCTGTAAGATGAATTGTTGAATGTAACAATTTTTAAATATCACAATTCTAAAATATTGTTTATTTTATGAATTGCAATGGAAAGCCCAGAAATATGCTATGTACTTACACTGTTGCCTTAGTGACAGAAATTTCTATCAGTATCACATATGTATAGTAATGTATTTAGATGGAATTATTTATTAATCCATATAACTCTAAAGATCATAAAATACGAGAGTTGTAAGGGATTTCTGAGTATTCCACCAAACCTCTATTTTGGTACCATATGATCAATATATCCCCAAAATGGTCTCACTTCTAGAACATCTCCCATGAGAGAGAATTTTTTTAATATATGACATCTATGTGCCAATTTGCTGGCATCAGGTTCTATGACTTGTTTGAGACATTTATTTTGGTGTCAGTTGCAGATGATGATAAATCTTAGGGACTTTACTTTCAAGACAATGAAAGGCCTCTTTCTTTCCCCTTGCCCTGTGAAAAAAAAGATGCAAAAAAAGGCTGTTTTCTCTTTTTTCTACAATTCATCATCTACCCAGTTATTTCTCTTTTATTTCAGATTTACCCCCCCCCCACACACACACACACACTACAGATTCTTTCCAGCAGATAGAAAATATTGTGCACCTGTAAGTAGGTCGGTAAGGCCATATAATCTAATGTGGAAGGAGCTGGCTTCTATCCATTTGTGCATAACAATGCATGGGCAGTCAGAGCTGGATTCATGCTTTTTATTTTTGTTACTTTTAAGGCAGTAGTAGATAGAAAACAGATATAAGCATTGCAGTTTTAAGATGAAAAGAATCCTTGAAACATCATATACATTTGTCTTAAGGAAGATTTGTAAATAGCATGCTCTTATCTTTACATAAATGGTACTATTTTGAAATGTCAAGCAACCCTTTTTGGAGTACAGATTTGCAGCCTTTATTTCTGAAAATATTTCAATAACTGTAATAAATAAAAGGCTTGAAGCTCAATACTCTCTTTTTCCTTCTGTCTTTCACTAACAGAAAAATGTTGAAAGCAGACTCATCATTCAATATGAGAGAGATGCCAAATGAGTGAAAGAAGCAGTTATGGAGAAGAAACAGTAGAGTCTGGGCAACTTGCCTAAAGGGACACTTGGGTTAACCTTCATATTGGAATTGAAAATGTGAATAATTTTCTCTTCATTTGTCCCCCGGATTCTAACAACGAAGACAGTCTTTGAACTTGTTACTTGTTTCTTGTTCTTTTATCAAAGCAGAAAGAGGCAACAAGAGAACAGGATTCAAGTCAGAGCCCAGAGCTTGAATCTAATCACCACTACTTACTTATATGATTCTTGTGAATGTTCTTAATCAGTTTAATTTCAGTTTTCTCATCTAGAAATTGGTATGAAAATAATAATTACCTTATGATGGTATTATGAGAATTAAAAAGAAAATTACCTATAAATAGTATACTATTTACTTTGTACAAAGACATCCCTTATTAAGTTATATCCATTAATGTTATTTGGGTATATTGAATACATATACTGAATTTGAGTGTATATCCTTAGAAACCACTAAATAAAAAGAGACTGGCTTTTTAACTTTTAAATTTATAAAACTTCCCCTCTGTTTTAAATAATATGCATGAACAAATAGCCAAAATGACTATATATTCAAAATTACGTATTGGAATAAAATGTGTAAATCGAGACACTTATGTATTTTCAGAACTATGAAGCTGTAGAATGATTGAGTTTATCATATGTTACAGTCTTTGAATGCTTAGAGAAGAAAATGAGGCCAAAAAATTTAGTTCAGTTTATTTCTGAGAATAACTTTTCTTAAGTGGCTAAAATGAAAATCACATTAGCAACTTATGCTGGATATCCTCTATTTGCCCTTCTGATCCTCTCTCTGACCTTCTCCACCCTGCTCTAATTGCATAAGACCAACCTTGACTGTCTATATTAACTGACTCGTTTGCCCACTGATTTTGGCTTGAGTTCAGTCAGTGGAAAGCACAAGCAGGAGATCAAAAAGAAGCAGGAGAAATTATACTTCTGGCCAAGATGAAGTAAAAGAAATCATATATAACTCCCTCTTGAAAAAACTAATGAATTATACAAATACATTAAAAATGCAATATCAATTATTGGATATCAGGTGGTATAGGACAGTGATCCCTGAGAGAGAAAAAAACAAGCTGAAATCTGAAATTTCCCAGTTTACTGCCAAGAGAGTTTCCAGCTTGCAGTGCAGGAAGTGATCTTTCTGTGTTGAAGGGATGGAAGTGGGAAACAAAGAAGGCCAAGGCAGCTAGAGAAGACAGCTGCAGAGAGAGAGTTTGTTCTAGGTATCTACAGAGGGTTCCTGTGGAGTCTTTAGCTTAGTATTGATCAGCAGGTGTGTTGTGAGAAAATTGTCTAAGGCTTGGGGTGAAAACCAACAGAAAGAAACAGGCAGAACAACCGTTAGTGTTAACAAAGATCAGGGGTAGTTTATGTTCCCATCAGACAGTAAAAACCTCAGAATTCATGGGATACTAGGTAAAGTACTCAAAATGGTATCTGTTCAGTAGTGGGACAAAATGAACTCTAAACAAAGGCTCTTCTGGTCCCATCTAACAAAACTTAAAAGCAAGGATCAAACCTTATCCTAATAATTTAACTGTTTCCCAGGGAAAAACAAAACAAAACTCAAGAATATTTATAGAAATACAACAATATCAGGCACTCTAAAAGGTAAAATCCACAATGTCTGCCAAGCAGGAAAATGCAGACTTACCCATGTTGCCAGATATAAAGTCAATATACAGAAGTAAATTTTATTTTTATAAACTATAAATTCTTGAGAAATACATTTTAAATGCAATTTATAATATCATAAATAATGTTATATGCCTAAGCATAAATCTATAAAAACTGTGCAAGACCTATTTCCAAAAACTAAAATACACTGTTGAAAGTAACTCAAGAAAACCTAAATAAATGAAGGGAGGTGTCATTTTCAAGTATTGGAAGACTCTGTGTTATTAACAAATATCTCCCAATTGATCTATAGATTCAATGCAATCCCAATCAAAATTCCAGCAGGAATTTTTGTATAAATTGACAAGAAACCTCTGAAAGTCATACAGAAACCCAAATGATCATGTAAAGAATTAAAATTTCAGAAAATTTACAAATCTTGATATTAAAACATTTTATAGAACTAGAGTAATCATGACAGTATGAAATTGTTGTAAAGATAGACTAAAGATTAACTAAATAGAATAGAGAGTCCAGAAAATATGTGCAAATTTCACACACGTATATAGTAAATTGAATTTTGCCAAGGTATAAAGTTCCTTCAGTTATAAAAAGAGAGTTTTGCTTTGTTTTAACAAATGGTGTTTGAATAGTTGGAGATTTCTATGAAAAACAAAATGACTTCACCCCTATTTCATTCTACATGCAAAAATTATTTAGCATATAATCACAGACCTAATGTAAAAGCTAGAACCATAAAGATTTTAATAGAAACTATAGAACTATAACCTCAAGAACTTGGTGTAGGTAAAGATTTCTTTTTTTAAGTATGAATGAGTGTATTTATTTTGAATCAAAATAAAAATAAATTATAAACTTTAAAATGCCAACAAATACTATAAGCATCACAAAATCCAAGAAAATAACCTTAAATAGACCCATCATTAATTATCTGTTTGGCATATTTCTATAATACTTTTCCCCAAATGTTTTCTAACTGCAAACACTTTGATTGCCTTCTCAAATGACAATTTTGCAATGTTTTCTACAGAAAAACCTCAAAATAATTTAGTCTTTCCTCTAATATAGTTGATGAAAAAATTTCACTTATTAACCTTTTAGAAAATATTCTTTTTCAGCTTCACAAATTTGCATTAACCGTAACACAAATTTTTAGGATTGCTTTTAAATTTAGAAAAAATCTCACTCAGTTTCTTCTATTTAAGACCTGTAAGGCTTCAGAACATTTTAAGTTTTCTTGTGCAAGAAGTAATCTTAAATATTCTTTGAAAAGATATTATGTATTACCCATTTTGTTGTCAAAGTTCTCGCTACATGCACATAATATAATTTTATGTTGTCGTCACTCGTATTTTGTAGAGACGCATAAAATGTGTGACTTGATTCAATATTTTTGTGGAAATGAATAAAACATCCAACTTGTCACATGGAAGTACCAGCTGTTTGCAGTAATGCCTATGGTTTGTGCTCATAAACACAAGCATTCTTATATTCTCTTTTTTCTATATTTGTTGAGGTATAATTGCAAAATAATAATGGTATAAGTTTAAGGTGTACAATGTGATGATTTGACATACATATACATTGTGAAATAATTACCACAATCAAGCTAATTAAGCATCCATCACCTCACATAATTACCCTTTCTTTTTTGTGTGTCGTGAGAATACTTCGGATCTAGCCTTTTAGAGTATTTCAAATATACAATACAGTATTATTAACTACAGTCACCATGCTGTACATTTGATCCCCAGAACTTATTCATTTTATAACTGAAAGTTTGTACCCTTTGACCAATATCTCTCCAATTCCCCCATGCTGCTCCCCAACCCCTGGCAACTACCATTCTACTCCTTGCTTCTATGAGTTTGATTCTTAGATTCCACATATATATGAGATAACATAGTATTTGTATTTCTTATATAAATACTGTATAAGAAACTTATTTTACTTAACATAATACTTATTTTACTTAATACCTCCCAAGTTCAATCCATGTGACTACAGATGGCAAGATTTCTTTCTCTTATATGGCTGAAAAATATCCCATTGTATATGTATACCACATTTTCTTTATTCACTCTTCCGTAGATGAACACTTAGGTTTTTTCCATACCTTGGCTATTGTGAATAATGCTGCAATTAACATGAGAGTACAGCTATCTCTTTGAAATAATGATTTTTGTTTCCTTTAGATATATACTCAGAAGTAGGATTGCTGGATCATAAGGTAGTTCTAACTTTAGATTTTTTTGAGGATCTTCTATACTGTTTTCCATATTGTATTCGCCATAACACTATTTTCTATACTGTTTTCAATTTACATTCCCACCAACAGTGTACAAGGTTACCCTTTTCTCAATGTCCTCACCAACATTTCTTTTCTCTTGTCCTTTTGATAATGGATATCCTAACAGGTGTGAGGTAATATCATAGTGAAATTTGATTTGCATTTCCCTGATCATTAGGGAAGTTGAGCACCTTTTCATATACCTATTAGCTATTTGTGTGTCTTCTTTGGAAAAATGTGTATTCAAGTCCTTTGCCCATTTTTAAAATTGAGTTTATTTGTTTTTGCTACTGAGTTACATGAGTTTCTTATACACTTTGGATATTAACCCTGTATCAGCTATATGGTTTGCAAATATTTTCCCCTATTCCATTGGTTGCCCTTTCATTTAGTTTGATGTAGTCCCACTTTCCCCCTTTGTTTTTGTTGCTTGTGCATTTGGTGTTGTATCCAAAAAAGTCATTGCCATGACCAATGTCAAGGAGATTTTTCCCTATGCTTTCTTCTAGGAGATTTAAGTTTCAGTTTTTATATCTAAATCTTTCATTTATTTCAAATTACTTTTGCATATGATGAAAGATAAGGATCCAGTTTCATTTTTTAGCATGTGGATATCTAGTCTTCCAAACACCATTACAGAAGACACTATCCTTTCCCGATTGTGCACTCTTGGTGTCCTTGTCAAAGATTAGTTGACTGTATATGCATGTGTTTACTTCTGGACTCTCTAGTCTGTTCCATTAGTCTATGTGCCTGTTTTTATGCCATTAGCATACTGTTTTGACTATTATAACTTTGTAATATAATTTGAAATCAGGAAGTATGATGCCTCCAGCTCTGTTCTTCTTGCTTAAGATTGCTTTAGCTATTCAAGGTCTTTTGTGGGTTTACCTAAATTGTAGGATTGTTTTTCTACTTCTGTGAAATTTAGAATTTTGATAGGGATTACATTGAATCCGTAGATCACTTTGGGTATTATGGATATTTTAACAATATCAGGTCTCCCAATCCATGGACACAGGATATCTTTCCATATATTTGTGTCTTCATCGGTTGCTCTCATCAGTGTCTTATAAGTTTCAGTGTAGATATCTTTCACCTCCTTGGTTAAATTTACTTCTGAGTGTTTTATTCTTTTTGATGTGATTATACGTGGAACTATTTTCCTACTTTCTTTTTTTGATAGTTTGTTGTTAATGTATAGAAATGCCACTAACTTTTGTATATTGATTTTGTATCCTCCAACATTACTGAATTTATTAATTTTAAAAGTTTCTTGGTGAGATCTTTAGCATTTTCTACACATAAAATCATTTCATCTGCAAATGATGACAGTTTAACTTCTTCCTTTCCAATTTTGATGCCTTTTCTTTTTCTTGCCTAATTCCTCTGGCCAGGACTTCCAGAATTATGTTGAATAGATGTAGTGAGAGTGACACTGTGTGCTGTTCCTAATCTTAGGGGGGAAACTTTTAGCCTTTCACCATTGAGTATGAAGTTAGCAGTGGATATATCATATATGGCCTTTATTATGTTGAAGAACTTTCCTTGTATACCTAATTTGGTTAGAGTTCTTATCACAAATGGATGTTGAATTTTGTTAAATTCTTTTTTTCTGCATCTTTTGAGATGACCATGTGATTTTTGTCCTTTATTCTGTTAATGTTTTGTGCATCACATTTACTGATTTGCATATTTTAAAACATCCTTGCTTCTCAGTGATAAATTCCACTTGATCATGGTGTGATCCTTGTAATGTACTATTGAATTTGGTTTTTCTAATATTTTGTTGAGGATTTTTGCATCTATATTCATCAGAGATATTGGCCTGTAGTTTTTTGTTTGTTTGTTTGTTTGTTTTCTTTTCTTTTCTTTTTTTTCTTGTAGTGTCCTTATCTGATTTTGGTATCTGGCCTACGCTGAGTGGGACTGGAGCTGGATCATGGGCTACTTCAGGGTCCACAGCCAGGAGCAAGGTTAGCAGACTCAGTACCCAAGGCATGAGCAGATGTGGCTCCTCCCTTGTCCTTTGGCAGATGGTGCTGGTGGCAGGACCCAGGCCAAACAGTGCTGTAGCTGAGTCCACAGGGAACAGCACTGTTTCCAGATGGGCACAGACCTGCCTTCTCAAAATGGCCCTTTTTGTTCTTGGGCTCCACCAGAGTTTTGCAACCTCCTACTTGGATCCTAAAGCTCTCATAAGACACTTTTGTCTGTGAATGACTGCCAAAATATTTTTCTGGGGGGATATCAGCTGGGAATTTCATATTCTGCCAGCTTTCTGACATCACTCTCTAGGCAAAGATTTTTAAACAAAACATAAATTTGATAAGCTATAAAAAATTGATACATTTTAATTTATTAAAAGTAAAAATTTTGAACATCAAAATAGACTACTGAGAATCCAGTCATAATGTATATGCATATCAAATCATTCTGCTGTAAACTGAAATATCTTACAAATTTATTTGTCAATTACCTCAATAAAGCTGGGGGAAAAAAAGGGTACTGTTAAAAAAAAGTCAATCTACAGATGAGGAAAATATACTTGCAAAACACATTTCAGAAAAAGAACCAATATACAGAAATTATATAAAGTAACAAGTCAATAATAAAAAAGAAAATCTATTAAAAATGGTCGAAGGACTTTAACATTCATTTCACAAAGACACAAAATGGTCAATAGGCACATGAAAAGGTGTCTACATCATTAATCTTCAAGAAAACACAAGTTAAAATCATAATGAAACATCATTTTACACCCAGTAGGATAGCTAAGATTAAAAAAATATAATATAAATGTTGGCAAATTTGTGGAGCGACTGGATCTCCCATTTTTTAATGGTGTTAGTGTAAAATGGTACAACTACTTTTGAGAACTGTTTGGAAGTTTCTCATGAAGTTAAACATAAATCTACCCTATGATCTAGCAACTCTACCATTAAATATTTACCCAAGATAAAAAAACATATATGTTTATACTAAGACTTATATAACTTAGTCTGTTTATGTGAAGAATATTGATAGCAGCTTCAAAGATAATAGCTAAAACTAGAAACAACCCAAATATCCATCAAGAGTTAAATGGATAAACAAATTGTGATAGATTCACAATATAGAGTACTCCTCAGAAATAAATATGAACAAAGTACTGGTAATTTTAACAATAGAGATAAATCTCAAAAAGACTTTACTTAGACACAAAAGAGTATAGACTATTTGACTTTATTTATAGGAAAGCTAAAAATAGGCATAACTAATGCACAGTATTAGAAGACTACTTCTTGATTACCTCTTGAAGGTGGTAAACTGGCTAGGAAGGGGCCTGAGGGAAGTTCCTGGGGTGTAATTACCTCTATCTTTCCTGAGGTTGTAGTTGCACAAGTTTATACAATTATCAAAACTCATCAATCGGGCATCTATTTTACGTAAATCTCATACCTCCAAAATGACAACTTGCTGATGACTCAGGTAAATTTGAGAAAAGCAAGATGATGCTAGAAATCAAGTAGATAGAAGAGACTTGAGAGCAGGGAACTACAGACAAGGTCAACATTTGTGTTAGAGGGAAGGAAGACACATGGAGAAAGAAAGAACAGTGAGCATGAGATAACCCATGATTATGAATAAAACTTCCCACCAGATTAGAAAGAAAAACCGGAAAGACAAAAAAAATCTTGTCATTATTTACGATAAGTAAGAATTAGAAGAAATAAAGTAAAAGGTAGATCATGAATAGGATCAAACTTGGAGATTTATGGCTTCCCTGGTGGCGCAGTGGTTGAGAGTCCGCCTGCCGATGCAGGGGACACGGGTTCGTGCCCCGGTCCGGGAAGATGCCACATGCCGCGGAGCGGCAGGGCCCGTGAGCCATGGCCGCTGAGCCTGCGCGTCCGGAGCCTGTGCTCCGCAACGGGAGGGGCCACAACAGTAAGAGGCCCGCGTACCGTAAAAAAACTTGGAGATTTAGAAATATGAAATGGATATTATGAGAAAGTTTACGGTATACAGAGGCATAATGAAGTTCCCAGTAGCTACTTCCCTGACCAAGTTTAGCTCCAATGTTAACATTCCTCTAGCCTTTAGGTTCTGTGCTGCTTAGGAGAAGAATCTCAATTCTGGTAGAAGGAAAGAGAGAAAGAACCATTTTTCTTACTCTTACCTTTTTCGTGTTATAAATCCTCAAATATATTTTTTAGTGTTCATAATCATTGTAAAAAACTATTTTTTCTTTTTTTGTCAGTTCCTTACTATGATAAGTCACTGTATGGTTATTTATGCTAGAATGGATATGTTAATTTCCTCATTTGCATCAGTTATGATACTCTTCCCAGAAAGAGAAAAACACCTTTATGTTTGATTAAACACAACTTGTGTGATTGAAGCGCAATTTTAAAGCTTATTCCTCATCTTGGTATTATTTTTTAGAAGGTCTGCTGATTCTAATCTCTTGTATGTAAAAAAAAAAAGCAAAAAAGTTATTCAGCAGCTAGTAAGGAGGACAGCTTTATGTTATTGTCATAAAGTATGCTCAGGTCAATTGACAGGTATTAAAAAATCCAGCTGAAATAAAATATTTTTCTGCTCTAAAACTGTATCATTGCTTTAGCTTGGTTTTTCTTTTAACTATTCAGACTTCACCTTACCTGTCACATCACTGTAATGACTCAAAAGTAGTCAAAACCATTTATGACATTTACACATGTATACTCTTTGAGCTACCATAACTATTTACATTAGCAATTATTTTTGCACTGCCTGTAACATTTCTTGTATTGCTCATGAAAATCTTCTTTGATTGCTGTATTTATTTCTCTTGATTAAAAAAATAGTACTTTTATCTGATATTTTCTTCAATAAATTCAGTATTAATAATGGTGTATCTTCTGATACTTTGACCCTACAGATCCTTAATCTCCTCAAAATTAATGACTTCCTTGCTTGTCACTTTTGTGTTTACTTAGTCCTGACTCCCTCAGGAAGATTAAAGACGTTTCTTCTCTGTTCCCATTGCATCTTGTATAATACAATGGCAGTCATCACACTATGTTCGTTTCCACTGTTAAACTGTCATCAACTGGAACTACTTAATTTACAAAATGTGTATTCTTAAAACCATACAGACTTATTGTCCATTTTTCCCATTTCTCACCTCTTCTAAGTTTGCTTTTTGTACTCAGGATTACAGTCCTTCTCATCTCCCTATTTTTCTCAGTCATATCCTATTTTATTACTACTACCAAACCTAGACACAATTATGGTTAAAGGGAGAGAGAAAATAAGATATGGAAAATACCACCTAAAGAATAGGTTCCCAAATGGTGATGTTGTTTTGGTTAATTCCCTATAGTTTAGGCACTGGTCCATGGTGTTTTAATTTCAGAAATTTATCTGTTTGAGTTTCATAAGCCAAATGTATTCAAATTAATATCTATATCTACATCAAAGCTAGGTTTACATCAATGAATATAATTTTTCTTATATCCAGAACTGTAAGGCCCAATACTGTGAACTGGATAGATATCCTGACATCTTATTAGTGGATCTGCTTATACTGAAAAGGCTGTAAAGCTAGACTCCGTTGATGCTGCTACTAACAACAACAATAAAACAATTCCTAACTCTTATCTTTTTCTGTGTGTTTTCCAGAAATGGTTCTAGGCATTTAACATTTAGTTCTCACAACAGTGTGATGTGATAGGCACTAATATTTTTCTCCATTTTACAGATAATGAGACTCAGGCACAGATAGGTACAATGTAGTGAAGGTGGAATTTCAAACCAGATAGTTTGGCTTTAAGTTGCATGTTCTTAAGCACTATGTCAGAATACCTCTCAATTAAATATACTACTTCATGAATTGGATTCATAAATGAGCGAGGAAAGAGACAGAGGACATGAGGAAACCATTTTGCTGATGCAGATCATGGCAAAGGCAATTTGGTTCAGTAGTTAGCACTTCCCGATTTGATATTTCTCTGCAGAAGTAAAAGTTGCTTTTCTATTCATGTAGAAATGATGTAACTCTATGACCTAAGAGTTGTTGCTAGAAGCTCACTGGAGTCTACTCTTCTAGCTCTCTCAATTATATTGATAAACAACAGGTAATAAAACAATTTTGCTTTACACAAACTAAAATAGTGTCTGTTGCAGCTCCTGGTCTCTAACCAATGCAGTAATTGGTACCAGAAATGGGAACAGCAATTGAAAGGGGCAGCAATAGTGAAAGACAAGATAGGTGTCTTGCTACAGAAAATTCGATGGTACTGTTAGCAAAAATGGGATTAAAGGTGCTATTTTCCTACCCAAATTTTTGTACCTCAGAGTAGCCACCTTTAAGTTAAAAGAGAAGTTAGAGGACAAAAAAAGTCGAACCACTATATGAAACAATAATTTTCAAGACAATGGATTATCTGATAATAAAGGACAATAATCCTTGAGAGGGTGAAAAAAATTATGCGCTCTATAATTGTTCCTACTTACTGTTCTGAAGCAATATCCAGGCTGTTGCCTTGGGAAAGGGAACTAAATCAGAGCCTGTTGGGCTTCCTGAGTTGAGGAGATAGAGTTGAGAGTCTAGGGAGACATTAGACACCTAGTGTCACCAGGAAAAACTACCAGAGAGGAAACAGCTGCACAAATAAGAGAGCCCCAGAGATCGTCAGAGGACCCCCATCAAGTATTTAGCTGAGTATTAATCACTGCATGAATGAGGAAATTACCAGAGACTAAGAAAGAAATACTCAAAAGGTTGAAAAGTAAATAGTGCCCAACAGTCATACAGGGCTGGAGACAGTATTTGTTCCAATAGCCAGATTGAACTCATGATTCACAGGACATTGTATGGAGTACTCAAAACAGTCTTGCCTCAACAACAGAAAATAATTAGCTGTAGCCTGAGCCCAGTTTCAGTCCTGCCTAACAAATCTTAAAAGCAAGCTCCAAGAAGACCAAACTATTTCCAAATAACTTAACTGCATCTCAGAAAAAAACCAAGGTATTTAGAAATTGAAGAAGACACAAGTAAATGAGAAGATTTCTCATGTTCATGATCCAAATAATTAATATTGTTAAAATATCTACACTACTCAAAGCCATCTATAGATTCAGTGCAATCCTTATCAAAATTCCAATGGCATTTTTTCAGAGAAATAGAAAAAATCCTAATATTTGTATGGAACTACAAAAGACCCCAAATAGCCAAAGCAATCTTGAGGAAGAACAAAGCTGAAGGCATCACACTTCCTGATTTCGAACTCTATTTAAAGCTATTTTAATCAGAAGAGTATGGTACTAGTATAAAAGCAGGCACATAGACAAAAAGAACAAAATCAAGAGCCCAGAAATAAACCCACACATATGTGGTCAATTAATATTTGACAAGGGAGCCAAGAGTCATAATGGGGAAAGATAGTCTCTTTAATAAATGGTGCTGGGAGAACTGGATATCTACATGCAGAAGAATGAAATTGAACTCCTACCCTTATGCCATTTATAAAAATTAACTTGAAATGGATTAAAGACATAAATGTAAAACCTAAAACTATAAAACTCTTCGAAGAAAACTTAAGGGAAAACCTCCTTTACATCAGTCTTGGCAATGATATTTTGGATACAGTAACATCAAAAGCACAAGCAACAAAATTAAAAGTCAACTAGTGGGACTACATCAAACTAAAAAACTTTTGCACAGCTAAAGAAACAATCAACAAAATAAAAGGTAATCTATGGAATGAGAGAAAATATTTGCAGACATATATCTGATAAGGAGTTAATATCTAAAATATATAAGAAACTCATACAACTCAATAGCAAGAAAAAAAAAATCCAACTTAAAAATGAGCAGAGGACTTGAATAGACATTTTTTCCCCAAAGAAGACGTACAAATGACCAACAAGTATATGAAAAGCTGTTGAATATTCCTGACCATCAGGGAAATGCAAGTCAAAACCATAATGAGATATCACTTCACACCTGTGAGAATGGCTACTTTTAAAAAGACAAGAAATAACAAATACTGACCAGCACATGGAGATAAGAAAATCCTGGTGCACTGTTGATGGGAATAAAAATTGGTACAGCAACTGTGGAAATCATATGGAGGTTTTTTCAAAAAATTAAAAATAGAACTACCACATGATCTGGTAGTTCTGCTTCTGGGTATATACCTGAAGGAAATGAAATCACTATCTTGAAGAGATATCTGCACTCCTTCATTTATTGCAGCATTATTCACAATAGCCAAGACATGGAAACAACTTAGGTGTCCACTGACAGATGAATGGTTAAAGAAAATGTGATATATATATATATATATATATATATATATATATATATATATATATAGAATATGAATGGAACTGGAGGGCATTATGCTACGTGAAATAAGCCAGAGAGAGAAAGACTGCATGGTATCATTTGTATGTAGAAACTTAAAAAAAAATTCAAATAAGTCAAATACATAGAAACAGAGAGTAGCGTGGAGGTGGGGGGATGTTGGCCAAAGCGTACAAACTTTTGGTTATATGATGAATAAGTTCTGGGGATCTAATATACAGCATGGTGGCTATAGCTAAAAATACTCTACTGTATACTAGAAAGTTGCTAGGAGAGTTGCTAGCTTTAATAGTCTCATCATAACAAAAACAATAAAATGGGAAGTGAAGGTTGTGTTAACTAACAATAATATGATAAACATTTCAAATTTTACATTCCCACCAACAGTGCAAGAGGGTTCCCTTTTCTGCACACCCTCTCCAGCATTTATTGTTTGTAGATTTTTTGATGATGGCCATTCTTACCGGTGTGAGGTGATAACTTCATTGTAGTTTGATTTGCATTTCTCTAATAATTAGTGATGTTGAGCAGCTTTTCACGTGCTTCTTGGCCATCTGTAT
>NC_041214.2:66540355-66582005 GCF_002837175.3 Physeter macrocephalus | reverse complement strand
CATTTGTTTATTTTTGTGTTTATTTCCATTTCTCTAGGAGGTGGGTCAAAAAGGATCTTGCTGTGATTTATGTCATAGAGTGTTCTGCCCATGTTTTCCTCTAAGAGTTTGATGGTGTCTGGCCTTACATTTAGGTCTTTAATCCATTTTGAGTTTATTTTTGTGTATTGTACACCATAAATTTATACAATGTTTTATGTCAATTAGGTCTTAATAAATGGAGAAAAAAGAATATTTAAAGTAATATAAAATTATCCAGGAACCAACATGGTAAACTTCACTGTGTCTGATATCCAATAAAAAATTATTAGTCATGCAAAAATATAAGGAAAATATAACCCATAATAAGAAGAAAAAATAATCAAAACCAAACCACATCCAGCATAGTTATAACAAAAAGCAGATCAGGATATTTAAACTGTTACTATCACTGTATCCCATAAATTGGAAAACCTATTGGAAAGATTGAACATGTTAAGTAGAGATATAGAAAAGATAAAAGAGATTTAAATTGATCTTCTAAAAATGAAAACCACAATGTCTGAAGTTAAAAATACACACTAGGATCAATGGTAGATTAGACATTGCAGAAGAAAAATTAAGTGAACTTGATTACAAAGTAATAGAACCTATCCAAAATAAAACAAAGAAAGAAAAGAGCATTTAAGAAATTAATGGATCATGACTAATTTGTAGGACAACTTCAAACCACTTACTAAATGTGTAATTGGAGTCCCTGAAGGAAAGTAAAGGTAAAAGTACAAAACAAATAATTATTTTAATGACCCAACTTTTTCCAAATTTAAATGAAAACAAAAACTCACAGATAACAGGAATCTCAACAAATGTCAATACAAGTAATATGAAGAAAACTACACCAAAGCATATCATTATCAAAAAAAAGTGTTAAAAAGAAAATTTTTTAAGTAGTCAGAGAAAAATAACACATTACTATAGAGGAATAATTGGTAAGATAGCAGATTTCTGGTTGGAATCAACGCAAGCAAGAAAACAAGAGAAGAAAGAAACTATTAACCTACAATTTTATAACCAATAAAAATATCTTTCAAAAATAAAGGAAGAATAATAACTTCTTCAGATCTATAAAAACTGAGGTTTTCATCACCAGCAGACTCATGCTACAAGAAGTATTAAGGGCAGTCTTCAGATAAAAGGAAAATGACACTGGGTGGAAATCTGGATCTACACAAATGAATGAGAAGCACTGAAAGTGGTAACTACATGGATAAATATATAAAATATTTGTTATTTTGTGTAAATCTCTTTAAAATTAAATTATTTAAATAAAAATAATAATGTAGTGAATGTTTTGCAACATATGTAAAACTAAAATATATGATAACTGTGTAAAGGTCAGGAGGGAAGAAATGGAAGTATACTATTGTAAGCTTTTAATACTATATATTAAGTGGTATAATACCACTTGAAGGCACACTGTGACAGATTAAAGCTGTATACTGTAAACCTTAAAACGATCACTAACACACAAAAAAACAAAGAATTATAGTTAATAATCCAACAAAGGAGATAAAATAGAATCATAAGAATATACAATTAATCTATAAAAAGACAAAATGAACACAAAGGGAACAAAGAATAGATGTGACAAATAGAAAACAAATAGCAAGTTATAAATTTAAACCTAACAGTGTTAATCAAACCTAATGGCATTTAAGGCAAGTGGTCTAAATATTCCAACTAAAAGAGATTGTCAGATTGAATATAAAGCAACTCCCCACTATATGTTGACAACATGAAACACACTTTAAATATGAGAAAAATAGGTTAAAATGGAAATAAGATACATGCTAATACTAATATTTTAAAAGGCCTGGAGTGGTTATATTAATATCAAAGCATATTTCAAAGCAAAGAACAGCAGGGGGAAATAAGGTCATTTCATAATGAAAAAGGGTTAAATTCTTCAAGAGGACTTAACAAATCTGGTTGCTTACACACTTAATAATAGACCTTAAAAATACACAAGGCAGGGCTTCCCTGGTGGCACAGTGGTTGGGAGTCTGCCTGCTAATTCAGGGGACACGGGTTCGAGCCCTAGTCTGGGAGGATCCCACATGCCGCTGAGCGACTGGGCCCGTGAGCCACAGCTGCTGAGCCTGCGCGTCTGGAGCCTGTGCTCCGCAGCAAGAGAGGCCGCGATAGTGAGAGGCCCGCGCACCGCGATGAAGAGTGGCCCCCGCTTGCCACAACTAGAGAAAGCCCTCACACAGACACGAAGACCCAACAAAGCAAAAATAAATAAATTAATTAATAAACTCCTACCCCCAACATCTTCTTTAAAAAAAAAAAAACACAAGGCAAAAACTGATAAAACTGCAAGGAAAAACAGACAAATCCACAACTATAGTCAGATATTTCAACAATGCTGTCACGGTAACTAATAGAATAATTATACAGAAAATCAGTAAGGATATAGAAGATTTGAGCAATACTATCAACCATCTTGACCTAATTGGTATTTATAGAGAATTTCACACAAATACAGCAGAATACACATTCATTTCAAATGTATATGGAAATTTTACAAAAATATACCATATTCTGAGCAATAAAATAAGTGTAAACATATTTGAAGGGCTCAAGTCATACAAAGCACATCTCTGACCAAGATCAAACTATTTTCATAATAATTTGGCATTATTTGCTTTCTTTTTCACTCTCCTTCTCTCATGAATTTACAGTGGAGTTTTCCAGAATCTACAAATGTGTGATATCAGAACAGATTGAATGCAGAAGCAGATATGAGACTCCAACTGTCTTCTATTAAGCCATACATTAAAGATATTTTCAAAAAATTAAAATAGTATCATTCTACTCACTGATATTTTTTGGAATAGTAGTTCTTTTTTTTCCATAAAATACATTAAACATGGTGATATATAAGACTTTTAAGTTATTATTTTAAATTATTTAATACTAATTTCTAAAATTTCTCAGTTTTAATTTCTAATATTATAAAAATTGATAGATATAACTCATATAAAGAAAGGTCCTCTTTGGAGATTTCAATAATTTTTAAGAATACAAAGGGATCCTGAGACCAAAAAAGGTGATAACCATTGCTTCAAAACACAATTCAAACATTGCAACTCTTTGATTCATAAAAACATAACTGGGGCTTCCCTGGTGGCGCAAGTGGTTGAGAGTCCGCCTGCCGATGCAGGGGACGCGGGTTCGTGCCCCGGTCCGGGAAGATCCCACATGCCGCGGAGCGGCTGGGCCCGTGAGCCATGGCCGCTGAGCCTGCGCGTCCAGAGCCTGTGCTCCGCAACGGGAGAGGCCACAGCAGTGAGAGGCCTGCGTACCGCAAAAAAACCCCACAAAAAACAAAAAAAAAAACATAACTGGTTTTTCAACTGAATATCTCCATTTTGATGTGTCCATTTTGTATGACTCACATTGGATGTTTAACATGGCCAATGCCAAATTCATCGTCTCCTCCTCTCCCATGAAATCAGTTCCTTCTACTAACATATTTGTTGTTAATACTTAGTTCTCTGAGTCACTGACACTGGAAACCTTGGAGTAGACATAATTTCTCCTTCTTATGCCCATATTTTGATCTGTTAGGTGTTTGTATTTCGTTAGTTTATTAGATACATCTGCCCACTAGATTGTAAGTTCCCTGAAGATAGAGTCCATATATTAATCATCTTCTCTATTTTCCATGATACTCATCCCTTACTCAAAGACAAGATCTATTAGTGGAATGATTCACAACTGACTGTTTGATAAAAATGACAGCAAATAGGCCCTGACAATTTATTCAATAGTACAGACACACTATTACTTGCACAACCTGGAACATTTATATTATAAGCTGGAATTCATTCTTTAATACAAAATTATGAGTGTGTTCATGAGCCTCTGGTCATAATTAAACACAACAATGTAACTTGAATTATCTTTGAATTAACACCACCATAAAATACCAACATGTTAGGTAATGATAAAACATCAGTATGTTATGGAAACCTCAAGATCATTTTAGAGCCGTGCAGAGAATTGCACTAAGCAGGAGAAGCTGCGATACGTCCATATGGTTTAGATTTTGCATTAAGCTTGTTGTACCTAAATTTGTGCTCCTAATTAAAATAGCTGTCAGTGTTGAAAGATGGGAAAAGCATTAACAAAGCCACCAGTGCCAGGCCCTGGCTTTGTTCAAAGTGTAGACATTTTTAACCATAAGATAACGATATTTGAGGAGGATGAATTATAATAGGGTCATAACAGGGAACTGTGGGGAAGTTTGACAATATGGCTGCTGACTGACACCTGCTCCTATGGGGTAATGCATGTTGTGAGGTAATTTTTTTGCCCAGGGGTAGAGGAGCCAACAACTTTAGATATTTTAGAATGAAATAATATTTGAGGGGAAAGGTAAGAGCACTGTGTTGATGGTGAACAAGTGGCAGGACCTTGATTGTAATTACCTGCTGTGGGTGTAGCTAAATGACGTGCAAGATTCCCTCTCTGAGTTGGCTGTATTGGAGGCACTGCCTGGTTTGCTAGTGCCTTGCTTAGGTTTACCTTTAAGAAATACAATTTGATTGACATTTTGAAAAGATTATATCAACTTGTTACACTGCCCCCAGACCATAGGAAGCTATGTTTACCAGGATAAGTTATCTGGACAGCTAACACAATGAGGGGATCACTATTTCCTAATTATCTAAACTGATAGGTGAAGCAATATTCCATGAATTACAGTACTTTTAAAAACATAATTTATGGCCTTTCCATTTTTTTTCCTAAATCATTTGCAAATTTGAGTTTAGACCTTAAACACTGTGGCTATCGGCTATGCCTGCAGTTACAATCAATGGTGCTATTTTTTCTACATTTTAATTTTTTTAAATCGAGCATGTCATGTTAACTTAGTCCAGGCATCGACTGGCTTTTGGCTAGTCACTTCAGTCAAAGTGAATTTTGGAAATAGGTTGAAATTATAAAAATGCAAGAAGAATTTTTTTACTTTATTTAATTCATGCAAAAGTTAACCCGTTTAAATTTCTGGACAAGAAAACCCCAGTCAAGAAGGAAAACACAAGACACAAGTACTACCTTTATTTAAATTTAGTAATCTTTTGTTGATCCTTTAAGTAACAGTTTTTAATATGTACTATGGAAAAGTTGAAGGTGGCTGAGAAAGAATCAATCTTTCATTCTATCAACAAACATTTATTGAGTGTCTTGTATGAACCCAGCACTGATAAAGAAAATCTACATAAAATATCCTAGTTGCTTCTATAGAATGGGGTAGAAGTTATTGTAGAAAATAAGTTATCTAGAAAATATAAATGGTCAATATTCTAGAGCATACAAAAGCACTTAGACCCAACTGTATTTATGCATTTCTATCATAAATAGAAATGTTATTAGCATTGATGTGACAGCATCCTTAAAAATAAATAGTTACTTTAGTATTCTTAAACAAGGCTTAGATAAATGATTTAAGAGTTCCTTGGTTGCTGAAATATAGATAAATTATAATCAAATAAAGCAGTTAAATCAAATGTACTCAACTTCATTATAAGACAATTGTACAATTTTGAGTCCATTTTAACCATTATTCCTTCTACCCTAGAGAGATGGAAACAGTTTTCTCGTCTGGAGACTGCTAGGTCTTTGTCTTAGTCTATTCCTTCACTTCGTGGTCCAACACTCTCGCCTTAAGCCTAACATTGTCACAGATCTTGCCAACTAAACTACATCTCCCCTTACAGTATTATGTTTGCAGCAAACTTGCAGAGGGAGACTTCTGCAAGTTACTTAGTCTTTAGGTAGATAAGAAGTTCTAGTGAATACTATTTCTTATTATATTTCTTTCTTTTTCACTTTTCTTCCTTTTCTGTTTCTATGTTGTTGGACTGTTCTGCTCTTGTCTAATTCTCCTGAACTCTCTGTTCATGCTACTGTTGCTTCCTTTAATGCTATTACTTATCCATATTACTGTTGGCTTTAAAAATTCCATCTGAGCCTTTCTCTCTGTGGTTTGCTTTTGCATTGATTATTTGAAAGACAGAAAGGGCTATTTATCTGCCACTTAGAAAATTTCATCATTCTGATTTGAGGAGACAAGCTCTCAGGCTGTATCATCAGAAAGGTCCTTGGTACAAGGGAGAAAACACACTGTGTCTGCAACATGCCAGTTAGTCTTCGTGATAAAGCACCTGCCACTTATCAAGGCCTCCAGCTGAAATCAGAGACCCTGCAAAATCACCACCTCTATAAATCCACTTTTAATTCTTCATACTTTCCTGGGTAAATAAACATGTGATGTCACAGGAAGATTTTTGAGAAACACTGAATGATTTCTAAAGAAAGATCTCTTTCCTTCTAATTTTAACTCACCATGAATAGATGGGTGTAATCCAAAAAGTTCTGAGCATTTTTTTGAGTGTAAGCTGGGCCAGCATTTCCTGGAATTGATCTTGATTGGAGGCATCTGGTTTATAATCTCAGCATTACAAAGAGGCTCTGAGATTCCAACTTGAGCTGGCAAATGAGTTTCAGTGAGTCGTGTCTGGAAAAGCCTCTCCTTTGGGGACAACAAATTCTATAGGTTTTTTTTAAAATTAAGTTGCTTTGTGAAAACTGGCACTGACATACCTCTGAGTTTTTTAGATTTCAAAATTCTAAAAACATGAGAGGTGATCTGATAATAATTTTTGCTTATAGACTCAGGAAATTGATGAGAATCACTGTACAATTGAGAAGTTTTCTATAATAATTAATGGATCTTGGGTCATCATGGTATCCAATCTTATTTTAAAAATGGTCTCATAAATCATTCTCATAAAATTGACACATAATGTTTATTTCAAGAAAAGCTTCTTCTGCTCATGGTACGTATGTTTCTCTATGTTCAAATGAGTCATCTTTATAGGTTTGATCGGATTCAAATATTTGTAGGACATGTTCTACTTGATTCATTACACTTGTTTTCAACTATTTTTCTAGACATCCACTATATAAAACTGATAAAAATGAAGTTGCACTGTTGAAAAAAGGAGGAATGTATTGGACCCCATTCACTCATCCTCCCTTCATTTCCTGCTCCAACCCCAGAGGCACCTCAGCAGAACCCCTAACATCCAGTAAAGCTCAGATCAAAAATCAGATTGCTAATCTAAAGCACAGAATCCTGGACACAACCCCGATTTTCAGCTTCTTGTAAAGATATCATGGTAACCAAAAAATTTGTAACTTTAACATTTAAGGTTTGTTTTTGTTGTTGTTTTTTTGTTTGTTTTTTGTTTTGCGGTATGCGGGCCTCTCACTGCTGTGGCCTCTCCCTCTGCGGAGCACAGGCCCTGGACGCGCAGGCCCAGCGGCCATGGCCCACGGGCCCAGCCGCTCCGCGGCACGTGGGATCCTCCCGGACCGGGGCACAAATCCGCGTCCCCTGCATCGGCAGGCGGACTCTCAACCACTGCACCACCGGGGAAGCCCCTGAGGTTTGGTAAAAATGCAGGCACTTTTACATTTTTAGGGAGTATTTTTCCTTGCTTTATATGCTCCCTCAGCATTTTTCATTTTATAATTTTTATATCACAAAAATTATACATACTAATGTAGAAAAATCATAAATTAAAATACAATAAAGACAGAGAGAAAAATAACAACTAATATTTGTAGGATCTTTTGTAGATCTGCCAGGCTCTATTCTATGTCTTTACATGTAATAATTCATTTAAATCACCCAACAATTCTATGAGATTGTTATTACCATTATACCTATTTTATAGATGAGAAAAACAAGGAAGAGAGAGGTCAAATAATTTGCCTAGTGCTACAGAGCTAAAAGAAAGACTGGCCTATGACTTTTTGTATGCACGGATAGCCTCAGACCATATTGTTCTTTTCAATTAACAATGTATGTCCATGTTAATAAATATGCCAGTTATTGATGATTCCATATATACACAGACAAGCTACGTATACATCAGAGTTACTCAAAGAGGAATCAACACAATACTCATTCTCTCTCTCTCTCTCTCTGGATATCCTTTAGAGAGAGGTGAGGAGATTGAAAGGGGAGCAACCATCTCTGTTTCAGCCAGAATAGTTTTAAATTTTACCTCTTTCAAATATTAGGGTTTCACTTACAATTTTGTTTAAAGAAGAGGTGTGTTTTTAGATTTAAAAGTAAGTTGAAATGCTTAGTTTTAGTCGATAGAGAAGACATAAGCAGCTTATCAAATTGCTTCCCAGCATTAACTAATGAACAAAATTTTATAACTATATACAATATCAGATGTCAAAAGAGTATGATCTTAGCAACAAGCAATATGTGTGAATCCCCGTGGTTGACTAAGGCTTGCAGATAAGCCAACAAAGAAGTTTTCTTAGCGAAAAGTAGCATTGGTCTGTTAGGTTAGAAGACTCAGTAAAATTGGATATTATTACTAACTTAAACTAGCACCAAGAGGCATCCCTGCTGAGGTGAAATTTTAATGAAAGAAACCAAAAAGGGAAAACCAAGGGAGCTGAAGTATGTCCTACAGAGAGGATACCATGATAACAATACCATAAAAGTTAAAATGAATGACTAATCAGATTGGTATAGAAACAAGATTCTTATATTGAAACATTTGTGGCTACAAATACTTAAGCAATTAGAGTGGTATAAAAGAATAACATAATCCCATAAAGCAAATAACCAAATTAATGATTGAATTAAAAATACATAAAATATACAGTAAGAAAGATATAGCTAGAAAAAAAAATCAGTCCAAATGAATGTATCAAATTCCATTTCAAGAATTCTAGTAAATATGCCTAATTCACAAAATTTAAGAGTTTTTTCTTCAGGTACAGGTAGAGAAGGTTAGATTAGGAATGTCTTCTTTTTCAAAATTTAAAATTAATTTATTGAATTAATATATGTTTAGAAACCAAATGACCATTAACAAAGAAATAAAGTGACATAGACAAATTTATATTCATTAAAATGCATTAAACACAAAGATTAAATATATCAAATTTCATATATTTACCATAGGGAACTGCTCCTTGAAATTTTCTTAATGTGAAAAATTCTGACCTCAGACTAGTGATTTTAGACTGTTTGTGATGAAACGCAATGTCTGAGTGATTTTAAAAAGCCACTTTACTTTCAGTTAATGGGTAAACTATAAAGTATCTTTATACCTGTTTCTAATAATATTTCTCCATCAATTCAATTAGAGATTTTTAATCCCATAACTCACTTTTTATAACTTTCGACCACTGAAAGTACTTGTCATTGGAAGTTACCCAAGACTTACCACATAAATTATGAATGTCCTTATTACAGCTTTCTTCCTGACACACCTAGAAGTATAAAGCAAAGAAAGGGTGAAAAATGACATTAATGACATTAATTAATTTTGCTGACTTTTTCCCATGTTTATTGAGATATAACTGATATATAGCATTGTGTAAGTTTAAGATGTACAATGTGTTCATGTGATATACATATACTGCAAAATGATTACCATAATAGCATTAATTAACACCTCCATCACCTCATTATAATTATCATTTTTTGTGTGGTGAGCACATTTAAGATCTACTCTTTTAGTGACTTTCAAGTATGTAATACAGTGTTAACTATAATCACCATGCTTCACATTTTTTTTTTACTTTTGTGGTAAATAACAGATTATAATATCTTGACATCTATGGTTATGGAAAATAAAATTTTTAGGTGTGCTGTGAATTCAGTAGATGAAATAATTAGTTGTTTGTTTTGTATACTATGTTAAAATAACAATTAGTGGCATTGGATGAGAGTGTATATGTGGTTTATAAAAAGTTTACTCACCAATTTAAAAAAACACTCAAAATGAAGATCCTTCTCTGTCAGTATAATATAGTTTCATTTTTATACATTGATGCCTAGGGCAGGGGTCACCAACCCCCTGTTAGGAACCGGACCACACAGCAGGAGGTGAGCGGCTGGCGAGCAAGTGGAGCTTCATCTGCCGCTCCCCATCCCTCGCATTACCACCTGAACCATCCCCCCAGCTCACCCTGTGGAAAAACTGTCTTCCACGAAACTGGTCCCTGGTGCCAAAAATGTTGGGGACCGCTGGCCTAGGGCAATATCATTTGGGGGATTTTTATTCAGAGTGAATAGAGGAACTCAAAGTATAT
The DNA here is from genome assembly GCF_002837175.3 of Physeter macrocephalus. NCBI lineage: Eukaryota > Metazoa > Chordata > Mammalia > Artiodactyla > Physeteridae > Physeter > Physeter macrocephalus. Next base: position 66,571,820 of record NC_041214.2, on the reverse strand, counting down.
TTATGCCTTTTTTTTTCTTTTTAGAAAAATTTACTATGCAATGGCATGTGGTGACTTGGTATACATAAACAGAGTGCTGTACAATGAGGAGATTTTAAATGGAATTTTAAAGGAATACTTGACAATTTTTCTTTTAAAGATTTGAAAAGTAAATCTGTGTACTGATGGAGTAGGATCTAATCCCAAAATAGGATCAATATACCAAAACAGATGTAAAAATAGTCTTTTTAGCAATAGGCCATTTCTCTATAGATTGCTGAATACATATTTACTGTCTAGATTTCCAATCTCTAAATATTATAGTAATATTTATAGCATGCCCTATATATTGGCAAATTTAATGTCATAAAAAAATAGAGCAGATTAAAATATTTGGTATGTAAATTATGGCATAAAAAGAGGTAAGGGAAAAAGAGGAAATCTAGCATTGTCGCCCTTGTCTATTCATATTTTTATAAACTTCTGTGAGTCTTAAAAACAGAAAAATTACAAGGCAAGGCAAGGATGTCCCCTCTCACCACTCTTTTTAAACATCACACTGGAAGTTTTAGCTAATGCAATAAGACAAGTAAAGGAAATAAAAGATATACAGATTGAGAAGGGAGAAATAAAGCTGTTCGCAGAAGACATGATTGTCTATGAAGAAAATTCAAAAGAATAAACAATAACAAAAAACCTTCTGAAACTAATAAACGATTATAATAAGGTTTCAGGATACAAAGGTCATATAAAAAAGTCGGTCATTTTCCTATATGCCAGCAATGAATAAGTGGAATTTGACATTAAAAACACAATACCATATATACTAGCACCTCCCCAAATTGAAATAATTAGTTATAAATCTAACAAAATATGTGTAAGATCTATGTGAGAAAAACTACAAAACTCTGATGAAACATAACAAATAAGAGCTAAGTAAGTGGAGAGATATTTTATGTTTATAAATCAGGAAACTCAATGTTGTCAAATGTCAGTTCTCCCCAACTTGATCCAAGGACTCATTCAATAAAATTCTCAGCAAGTTACATTGTAGATATCAACAAACTGATTCTAAAGTTTATTTGGAGAGGGAAAAGACTCAGAATAGTCAACACAATATTGAAGCAGAGGGACAGAGTTGGTGGACTGATACTACCCAACTTCAAAACTTACTATAAAGCTACAGTAATCAAGACAGTGTAGTATTGGCAAAATAATAGACAAACAGATCAATGAAACAGAAAAAAGACAACAGAAATAGATCCACATAAATATAGTCAATTGATCTTTGACAAAGGAGCAAAGGCAATACAATGAAGCAAAGACAGTCTTTTCAACAAATGTTGATAGAACAATTGGACATCCATGTGTGAAAAAAAAAAGAATCTAAATGCTGACCTTACACCCTTCACAAAACTTAACTGAAAATGGATCATAGACCTAAATGTAAAATTAAAAACTGTAAAACTCCTAGAAAATCTAGATGACCTTGGGTATGGTAATGACTTTTTAGATACAACACCAAAGTCATGACCCATGAAATAAAGAGATGGATTTCTGGGACTTCCCTGGTGGTTCAGTGGTTAAGACTCCACACTTCCAACGCAGGGGGCATGGGTTCGATCCCTGGTCAGGGAGCTAAGATCCCACATGCCCTGCAGCATGGCCAAAAAAAAGAAGAATTGAATAAGCTGGATTTTTTTGCAGTTAAAAACTTCTGCTCTGCTAATGACAATGTCAAGAGAATGAAAAGGCTAGCCACACACACACACATGCACACACACACACACACACACACACACACACACACACACACACAAAAGGCTAGCCACAAACTGGGAAATAATACAGGTTTCCCCCACTATCCAAAAGTAAAGCATTCTTATGAAACCTTTTATAAGCTGAAATGACATAAAGCAAAGAAGCAAACTCAGGGCACATCTTGCTAACGGATGCACAAAATAAATCAAATAAAGCACAGATACTCAAGATACAGTTCACAACCATGGCAGTTTGATGCTGAGTGTAATCCCTGGGAAAGGAGCCTGGCAGTGTCACTACCACTCCTCAGGTTCGAGCTGCTTCTATAATTGCTTGCTGCAAAACAAACGCTGAATGCTATCATTTCTTCTTTAGGTTAGTGGGAACAGCTGCTAATGTAGACCTCTCATAAAAGTGAAGTGGTGCAAAGCAAATTTTTGAAAAGCGGAGAATACCCATACTTGCAAAAGACATATCTGATACAGGACTGTTATCCAAAATATATAAACAACTCTTAAAATGCAAAAATAAGAAAACAAACAACTCAATTTAAAAACGTGGGCCAAAGACCTTAACAGACACCTCACGAAAGAACATATACAGATGACAAATAAGCAAAGATGGCCTACATCATATGTCATCCAGGAAAGGCAAATGAGAACAACAGTGAGATATCACTACACATCTATTAAAATGGCCTAAATCTGTATTACTAATACCAAACTTGTCATTATATATTTGTCCAAGCTCATAAAATGTGTGACGCCAAGAATGAACCCTATTGTAAACTATGAACTTTGGGAGATAATGATTTGTAAATGTAGGTTTATTAGTTGTAACTAATGGACCACACTGGTGGGGGATGTTGATAATGGAGGAGGTTACGCATGTGTTGGGCCAGGAGTATATAGGAAATCTCTCAGTTCCACCCAATTTTGCTGTGAAACTAAAACTACAGTAAAAAGAAAATAAAAGTCAACTTTTAAAAATATAACAAGACTTCTTTCAACCATGATGAAGTTGCAGAGTCTGTACTTAACTTCCTAGAAACAACCAGAAAACTGGAAAAAATACATCAAACACCTGTTTTCAGATATTGGGAACTACATAGTATAAAACTGTGATCCCTGATAAAAAAGGAAATGATAGAAACAAGCCCTACAAGCCCTGTGGCTCTCCTTCTGGAGGCACAGTCAGGACTATGGTAGATTCAGGATAATCATAAGCGGGACATGGTGATCTCACTGACTGAAAAAAAAATATTTCAGTTCAGGGTGTAAAAGCAAAGTTCCAGATGAAAAGAATTTTTCATAAAAAGACCTTCAGGAATCTCCACAGTAGTCCCCTTGAATCTGATGTTAAAATTAAACCGTACATACATACAACAGAACTCCATGAGGCCAGGGAAAAAATTCCCTGAGGCCAAGGTGCTGTAAATTGCAGAAGTCCTCCCAAGGCTCACACAGGAAAGGGAACCATTCAGCTCGACCAACTGGATTAGACAGTTCTTGATGATCACCAGAGCAGTCAGTGGAGACTCCAGAGAGCCATACTGAAGTGGTAGAACTACATTATTCCTAAAGACTGGTCAGTACCTACCCTGTCAAGTGTTAAAACAAGTCTCAAAAAGATCAAACTGATCCATAATAACTAAACTGTCTTCTGGAAAAAAAGTGCAACAATCTTTAAAGGAAGATAACAAAATCCAAGCACTCAACAACATAAAATCATACTATACAGCAGCCAATCAAAAATAACTAGAAAGACCAAGAAGCAAGAAATTGTGACACATAAGCAAAACAATCAGTCCCATATATTCTCAGAAACTAAGATTAGAAAGTAATTTCATCAACCTGATAATGAACATCTATAAAATCCTACAACTAACATCTACTTCAGGTTGGAAAACTGAATGCTTCCCTCAAGCTCAGGAACAAGAAAACGATTTCAGCTCTCACCACTTTATTCAACTATGAATGAAAGGCATGCATTTTGGGAAGTAAGAGATGAATTTGTCTTTATTTACATGTGACAGGAAGATGCATGTAGTAAATCCTAAGGAATCTTTTTGAAAACTACTCAAAATTATAAATGAGTTTAGGATAAAGTTTCAGGATAAAAAGTCAATATACAAATATCAATTGTTTTGTATTCTAACACAACAATTGGAGCTTGAAATTTAAAACATGTCAGTTTTAATATAATATAATGCAAACCTATGAAATATTTAGGATTATATTTAATAAGATATGTGCAATAATTCCTGAGAGAAATTAAAAAAGACCTAAATAAATGGTGAAATACAGTACTTTCCATGAATTAAAAGTCTCAATAATGTTAATATGTTGTCTCTCCAAAGTGATCTATGGATTCAATGCAATTCCATTGAAATCTCACTAAGTTTTTTTTTCTGAAAATCAACAAGTTAATCCTAATGTTTAAAAAATACATATGACATAGAATAACCCAAACAATTTTGAATAAGAAAAGCAAAGAAAAACTTTAAACGGCAAAGGATTTGCATAGACATTTCTCCAAAGAAGATATATGAATGGCCAGTAAGCACATAAAAAGATGCTCACACTAATCATTAGGGACATGCAAACCAAAGCTACAATTAGATACCACCTTACACCCATTAGGATGGCTACTATGAAAACAAGAATGACAAGTATTGGTGAGGATGTAGAGAAATTGGAACCCTTGTGCACTACTGGTGGGGATGTAAAATGATACAGCCATTGTGAAAAATAATATGGAGTTGTTTCAAAAATAGAATTACCATATGATCCTGCAATTCCACTTTGGGGTATATACTCAAAAGATCTGAAAGCAGGGTATCAAAGAGATATTTGTACACCCATATTCACAGCAGCATTACTCACAATAGCTAAAATGTGGAAGCAACCCAAGTATTCACAGATGAATAGATAAGCAAAACGTGGCATATATATACAATGGAATCTTATTTAGCCTTAAAAAAAATTCTTCAGTATGCTACAACATGGATGAACCTTAAGGATATTAGACTAAAGGAAATAAGCCAGTCACAAAAAGACAAGTATTGTAGGATTTCGTTTTTATGAGGTACTTAGAGAAGTCAAAATCATAGCTATAGAAAATAGAATAGCGATTGCCATGGGTTGGGAATAAGGGGGAATGGAGTTATTGTTGGATGGATATAGAGCTTTAGTCTTAGAAGATTAAAATATTTCTGGAGATGGATGGTGGTGACAGTTTCACAATGATATGAATGTAATTAATGCCACTGAAGTGTACACTTAAAAACGGTTAAGATAGTAAATTTTATGTTATGTGTATTTTACCACAATAAAAAATGGGGGGAACATCAGTCAGTGCAATTCACCATATCAACAATTTAAAGAAGAAAATCATGTGATCATCTCAATAAATGAGGAAAAAGCAATGTGTTAAAAACTCTCAGCAAACTAGGAATAGAAATAGCTTCTTCGATTTTGGTTAAAGGGCATATACTAAAAATCCTACAGCTAACATCACTTCTAATGCTGAAAAATTGAATGCTTTCTCCCTGAGATTGTGAAAAAGCAAGGATGTCTGCCCTCACCATTGGTATTCAATTTATAGTAGAGGATACAGGCAGTGAAAGTTCCTTGGATAACAATTAAAAGAATAATGCATTAAAAATGTTTGGTTAATCTCAAAGAAAGGCAGAACTGAGAGAAGCTTATCTCTAGTTGGGAGCAGAGACAGCAGTTAGCAACAGGGGGAAGATAATGAATGAATGTTCTGTTGTTTGTTCTTTGTTTTAAAACTAGAAGACACTAAAGCTTGTTTTCATACTGGTGGTAAAAATTCAGTATTTTTAAAAGTGGTTAATATAATGAGAAGAGGAAACAAATAGAAAGTTCTTTGAGCAGGTGGTAGGAGATGCAATCCAGTGCATTAAGAAGGATTAGTATTCGATAGTGAGAAAGGCTCTTCCTCAGAGCCCACTTACTCATTAGCACAGTAGGACCAGTTTGGGGGGCTTACAAATGATTTTAGGAGTCCACAAAAATGTTTTCATTAATTTTAAAATCATAAAGCCATTATGTCCCGCTCTTCCTTCATCGAATCACAACAAAACTAGTATGGAAGCAGATCCAGGATTGTTGGCAGATTTGGTGGTGGAATTAGAGAAATCACCCACCTGATCACTTTTATATTCTATAAAATATGAGATTATCTGGCAGTAATGACTTGGTACCTTAACAGAGATTGAACGAATTAGGAAAGTAAAAAAATATATACAATAGACATTTCTGAGAATAGTGAGCATAATAGAGAAATAGAGAATGCTGAATAGGGGTGGGTGCTCATTTGAAATCAGAGATCATGCATACAAACAGCAATGCCGTTTTGCTAGGCTGTGTGATTTACCCCCGAAAAAATAAGTGGCTCAATTCATGTAGTCTCTGAGATGTGTTAGTCAGTTGCCACTCAGGGAAAGAGGAGAAAGGACAAAAGGAAATTCTTGCTCTGTCCCCTTGGCTTGATATCTCTTTCTCACTTAAATATACATATATCTCCTTAAGTGAAAGGGATTTACTTTAAACTTTAGGATAATTTGAAACTTTTATAATTCTCAAAGACATAAAATGGAGAAAATGTGGATCCATATTTGGTTTACAGAATCATAAATGGCATGGGTTTGGGAAGATAGGGCAAAATCCTGGCTACTCACAGCTGTGCAACCTTGGACAAGACGCTTAACCTCTCTGAGCCTTTATTATCTTCAACTGCAGAAGGAAGTAACAATAACTAAATTATAATGGTTTTGATGAAGATTTATTGACATGTACAAGGAACAATTTAGTACAGTGCTTGTATATGACTGTTACATTAATTAAAGGAAAAACTCCTGTCAGTGAAGGTTATTAACAAAAATTGAAACATAATCAAATCTTCATATATTGTCAAAGTTTTAATATGATCCCAAAAGTGATCAGGAAGATACACACATAGCTCTTTAAAAAAAATTATGTCCTTGGAAAATCATTCTTTCATGCTATTATTCATTTATTTATTGCATAAATATTTATCTAACATATGCTCTACGGCCAGAACTTCCTGAGTGCTGGAATACAATGGTGAATCAGGCTTCTGAACAGCCCTTTAATCCTGGCATTTTTTGAGTTGGCACTGAGTTTAATTCCACATAACTCAAAGTTTCACATGCAGAGAACAAGTAATCAAACCAGCTTCAGTTCTCAACTCTGCTCTTTCTTTAGAGAACTATCTTGGTTATTTTGAAGACAGATAACTGCTAACTCACATTGACTTTTCTGCATGACTTGTTTTCCTCTCTAACAGAATCTGCCATTTACCTGATATTTTAAAAAAATTAAGCCCTGCCTTCTGATCCCCTGTGGCTCTCCCTATGATGGCATATGATAAATACATTCTTGATCAAAGCTGATCATAGATAGCAACATATCTGAGCTGTCTCAGCCTTGTTGTCCATAGAAATGCCTGCACTAAGTTATAATTCAATGTTATGAACTAAGCTGTTATCAAAAGCTGATACAAGAAATGCCCATTTTTAAAGTGTTACTCTGTTTTCTGTAAAACGTGTGTTGAAGACATTATCCATCATTGTTACTCAACATCCACACAATAAATTTCATCTAGAACATAGGGATAGGAGAGTATTTGTCTCACCAGATAAACTTTTATGTTTTCTATAATCTGACAAAAGTAGTATAGCACAATAGTTAAGATAATGGCTTTGGAGTCAGAAAGATTTGGATTTGAGGCCTAGTCCCAACTTTTTCTGACAAGGGAAATTAAATTTTTAAGTCGTGGTTTTCTCATTGGTAAAAAAGAAATCCTGGATTTTTAAGAATTCAGTGAGATAATACATGTAATATACTTTACAATATCTTATATATAGTGAACACTCAACATTATCTTTATGTTTACTACGAGAAACATATAAACCTACACTTTTTCTCTCCTGCCATAATTGGCATATCTAGCTTTTCTCCCCTACTGCAATTATAACCTTGCCTAAGTTTTCCGGTACAATAATTTTCTCATTTTTTCTTCTAAATTTTTTCAGTGATGCTTTGTTTACATATGTCTAAATCTATTCAATATGGAAGATGCCTTAAGTGTTTTTTAAGTACATGGGTGTATAAATATCTAAAGAACAGAAACCACTCAAAGAGACTCTATTTTGTAGAAAAAAATAAAATAATAAAGCATTTCAAATAAATAAAAAATTACCAAAATAATGTTAGATCCTTACTGTGTTTGTGTGTATGTGCATGTATATATCTGTGTATGTACATGTGTATATATATACTGTATATATATTTGTGTGTGTATATATATATATATATATATATATATATATATAATTCTAGCTCTTTGAGAAATGCTCATTATAAAAGTTTCAACTTATCCTAAAGTTTAAAATAGAAATCTCTTTCACTTAGGGGGATATACGTATATATGAGAGAGAGAAAAAGAGATATGGAAGCCAAGGGGAGAGAGTAAGAGCTCTTGTTCTTTCTCCTCTTTCCTTGAGTGGCAATTAATTAATTTATATACATAATATGTATTTTATGTGTATGTGTATCGTATGTTTTATATGTATGTTTATTAAATATTATATATGTACTACATAAATATGTACAATTTTAACTCCCCCCAAAGTGTAGAATAAATTCTCATTGAATACCTAAATGCTGCATGAGAGAATTTTTCTAAAGGTAAAATGAAAGAAAGGGACAATAAAGAAAAGATCAATGCCTCACATGTTTAAAAATCTACACCTTAGCAGCTAAAACTTCTAAAAGCAAATACTGAAAGGCAATGTAGATGCTGAGGAAAAGATTTACAATAAATAAGACATGTATAAACTTATAATAGTTACTCTAAAACATAAATGTAAATAAATAAAAGGGGTTCTTATCAACCAATAAAAAATGAGAATTCCTGATTGAAAAAGGGACAAAAGATGATGAATAAACAGCTTCCATTGATGGCCATTCTAATACGTGTGAAGTGATATCTCACTGTGATATTGATTTGCATGTTCCTGATGATGAGTGATGTTGAGCATCTTTTCATGTACCTGTTAGCCACTGGGATGTCTTCTTTGGAAAATGTCTGTTTAGATCCTCTGCCCATCATCAATAGATAGAAATATAATAGATAGTTATAATAGACAATAGATAATAGATAGAAAGTATTGGCGAAGATGTGGATAAAAGGGAACCGTAGTACACTGCTGGTAGGAATTTAAATTGGTTCAGTCACTATGGTAACAAGATGGAGGTTCCTCAAAATATTAAAAGTAGAACTAACACATGATCCAGCAATTCTACTTCTAAGTATACACCCAAAGGAAATGAAAACAAGATATCGAAGAAGAGATATGTGAACTCCCATATTTACTGCAGCATTATTCACAATATCCAAGATATTGAAACAACCAAAGTGCCTGTCAACAGATGAGTGGATAAAGATGATATGGTATATACGTACAATGGAATAGCATTCAGCCATGAGAAAGAAGGAAATCCTGCCATTTGTGACAACATGGATGGAGCTTGAGGGCATTATGATGAGTGAGGTAAATCAGACAAAGAAAGATAAATACTGTATGATATCATTTATATGTGGAATCTAAAATAACCAAATTCATAAAAACAAAGAGTAAAATGGTGGTTACCAGGGGCTGGGAGATGGGGGAATAGGAGAGAAATTATTTAAGAGTACAAACTTGCAACTAATAGACAAATAAGTCCTGGAGATCTAATGTACAACACAGTGAATACAGATAACAATATTGTATTATAATCATAAAACTTGTTAAGAGACTAGATCTTAATGATTCCCACCACAAAAAAGAAATGATAATTATGTGATGTGATGAAGGTGCTATCACTACAACAGTAATCATATTGCAATGTATAAATATATCAAATCAACATGTTATACACCTTAAATTTACACATTATGTCAAATATATTTCAATTTTTAAAACTTACCAAAGAAATAAAATACACAAAAAATGTTAAAAGTCAATTTCAATGGCAGTAAGATATGCAAATCGGAGATATAATTTTTAAACCATCAAATTGAGAAAGTTTTAAAACTGATTACATTTGCTATGTATGCTGAAATAGATATTCTTACATATTATTGCTAAGAGTTTAAATTGCTAAAAGTTATCTGGAAGGAAATCCAGTATAAAGTATCAACAATTTTTAAAATATTCTATCTTTACCCCCGTAGATCTTAAAAATTTAACTTTAATCCAATAATTCCACATTTAAGATTTCACTCTAAGAAAACAATCATATTTTCATGTGAAAGATTAATGTAGAACTATTATGCACAATGTAAATTTAGAAACAATCAAATTATCTAACAATAATTGGGGAGAAGGTAAAAATCAGCGTGTCCATCCATTATCTCAAATGTTACGTGGTCACCAAAAATTATAGATGTTTAAATATTTAATAATATGAGAAAATGTTTGTAATAATATTAAAACAGAGGAAAGCATTACAATTAGTCTATGACTATATAGTTTGATCAGAAGTCCTCTAATATATACATTACATATTTAAATATATATAAAATATCATATATTTTTATATTTGTATACTTCGTATGTTTATATATCATGTATTGAATTAATATATATAATAATTCTACATATATAGAAATATATATATCATATATATGTTAGAGTACATCTGATCAAACTCAATCAGGAAGACAGAGATCAAGTAACAAAAAAAGCTAAAGTGCCTTTTCAAAGAAAAGTGATAAAGCTTTTGTTTCTTGCTAAGGTGGCAAATTAGTACAGGATGCTGGCTCCCTCTCTCCAAATCACCTCTGGAAAACCTATATAAGTGTGAGAGAAAGGCACATTCATAAATTATTAAAAATATGAGTTAACTCTGAGGAAACCGATGTTATCATGAATTGTATGTGTGATAGAGCACGTGATTGGAGCCTAGTGTGAAGGCAGTCAGAGTTGACTTTTCTTATTTATACTGTGAAAAATAATATACATAGATAATACATAAAACCAATAGCTTAAATTATATTAAATCATCAGATGAGCACAATGCAGGTCAAGAAATGGAGCCCTGACCGCATGCTTGAAGCCTGAGCATGTGTCTTTGCAGTCATAACTTCCTACCTACACTGCTCATTCCACCTATACAATCTAACCACAATTGTGACTTTCACGTACACCTATTCTTGTTCTTCTGTATAAAATTATCAACTCTATGTCTCCCAAAACACTTGAATTTTTATTTAATTTTTGAATGTATTATTAAGTAACGAGTTTGCTCCATTTATCATCATCTTTGGAAATTGTTTTCAACTATATACCTTTAGGAATTATATTGCCTCAGATTTTTTACTTACTCTTATATTCATTAATTCATTCATTTCTAATAAACATATGGAGATACAGTTTACAGTCAATATAATGAACCCTTTTAAGTGCACATATGTATGGGTGGTTTAAACACTCATGTACCCCCCCACCAAAATCAAGATATGGAATATGTCCTTCATCTAAAAAAGCTCCCTTGTCCCATTTCCAGTCAATTCCCTCTAGCCCTCATCCCTGGATGCAGAAAACCACTAATTTGCTTTCTGTCAGGTATTGTATTTGACATTTCTAGAGTTTATGTAAATGAGATCACACAATGTAACTTTTTGTGTCTGACTTCTTCATCAGCATAATATTTCTGAGATGTATCCATGCAGTCATGTGTCTCAGTAGTGCATTACTTTTTATCTTTTCATACATTGTTTAGGTATACTAATTTTTTTTTATCTATTCACCTGTTTATAGATATTTGTGATAGGGCCAGCTCTCAACTATTAATTCTGATATAAACATTTATGTCCCCTCTTTATTCGTGGTAGCATACTTTCTTCTGAAGTCTGCTTTGTGATGTTAATATAGCCAATTAATCTTTTTTATGCTTAATATTTTTATAGCAAATATCATTCCATCATTTTACTTTTAACCTTTTTCTTTATATATAGAATTTCTCACAGACTACAGATTTTGGGGTTGTGTTTCATCCAATCATCTAATCTCTGTCTTTTAATTGGTGTGTTAAAACTACTTATATTTAATGTTATAATTGACATGTTTAGGTTTAAATCTACCGTCTTGCCATTTGTTTTCTACTTGTTTGATGTGTTCTTTTTTCCTCTGTTTTTTTTATGCCTTCCTCTTTTGGATTGAGTAACTTTCAGTATCTCACTATCTCTACTAATGTTTATTTAGCTAAGACTCCTTTTTAACATTTTCTTAGGGTTTTCTTGAGAGTTTATAAGCTTAAAAAAATTTACCTCCAAATAATATTATAATATTCCACATTAAGAGGGTTATCACAACATAGTATGACTTCCCTCTCCAGCCCTTTGTGCTACTGTTTTCATACATTTTTACTGCTATATATGTTACGAAGACCACAATAAATTACTTGCGTTTTTGCCCTAGTCAATTAGCTTTTATACAAATTTTAAATGGAGAAAAATTATTTTTTATTTTATTTATTTATTCTATTTATTTACATCTAAGTTTCCTTCTTGTAACACAAAGAATTTCCTTTGACATTTCTTATCATGCAGCTGTATTGGCAATAAATTCTCTGATACTATGTTTTCCTGAAAAAAATTTAATTTACCTTTGTTTTTGAGAAGTACTTTCTCTGGATATAAAATTCTAGGTATTCCTCCCACCCCTCCCCACCTCAGCTCCTTAATGATATTATTCCTTTGTTTTCTGGCTTGCACAGTTTCTGAAGAGAAGTTGTCTGAAGTCATTGTTATTGTTGGTCCTGTGCATTTGATGTAGCTTTTTTCATCTGGCTGCTCTAAATTATTTTCTTTATTGTTAGTAGTTATCAATTTGATTATCATCTGTTCTGGCATGGATTTTCTGTGTGTGGATTCTCTGAGTGTCTTGGAAACATGGTTTACACTTTTCATCTTTTTTTCAGACCTAATTTCCTTAAGTTTTTTTTTTCCTTCTCCACACCTTTCTTTCTTCTGGGATTCTAATTAAATGCATGTCATATCACTTGATGTTTCCCCCACAGATCACTGAGGTTCTGATCATTCCTTTTGCAGTCTTTTTTTTTCATTCTGTTTATTTTGGATTGATTCTATTGTTACGTATTCAAGTTCATTGATATCTTCCTCTGCAGCATCTAATCGGCTCCTAATTACATCCAATAACATTGTTACCTTTACTATGCTGAGTCTTCCAATTTATGAACACCATATGTTTCTCCATTTATTTAGGTCTTTGATTAATCAAAATTTTGTAATTTTTAGCATACAGATCCTTCTAGATATTTTGTTACATACATACCTAAGTTGATCATTTGGAGGGAACTATAGTAAATAATATTTGAAAAATTGATTTCCTTTTCAACAAAAAGGAAACAATTATAATTGATTTTTATGTTTTAACCTTGTATCTTGTGACTTTGGAAACTCACTTATTAGTACTAGGAGTTGTGTTTCGTTTTTCAGAATTCTTGGAATTCTATATATAGATAATCATTTGTGAATAGGGAGACTTTTATTTCTTCTTTTCCAATTCCTATGCAATTTATTTCTTTTTCTTTCCTTATTACACTGGCTGGGAGTTCTTGTATCATGCTGACTAAAAGTGGTGAGGGTGGATATCTTTGCTTTGTTCCTTAAGGGAAAAAGCATTAAGGGATCTTGAGGGAAAATCATTCAGTGTTTCATCATTAAGTATTTTGTTAGTTTTAGCTTTTTTGTACATGCCTTTTATGAGATTTATAAAGTGTTTTTCCCTTCCTACTTTTCCAAGAGTGTCCATCATGAAGAGATGTTGGATTTTGTTAAATGACTTTTCTCCATCAATTGATATAATGATGTAATTTTCTCAATATAGTGAATTATCTTACTGATTTTCCAAAACTGAACCATTCTTACACTCATGAGATAAAACCCTCATGAGCCCAATGTGATTGCTCCGGAGAGAATTTGTATTTTATTCAGCTTAATTACCCAAAACACCATGCAGTGGCATTGTTCCTGTTAATTTATCAGCATGGGGTTTACTGTGCCAGAAAATGTACACATATTATGTGACTAGTATAATGTTGAAACCCAAACCTGCATGAGAGTTGGCCTTCAGTTACCATTTCTCAAGATAAACTTTTATTTTTTACTTAGACCCTAAGGAAAGATAGAGATGTTTCCTTGTCTTCTTACTTTGTTGATGAGTTAGATTTTACTAGTTTACTCTTTTACTACAAATGAAACTCATTAAAAATTTCACTTTAATAAAGACCTCACTCCCGATTCTCACATTACATGGAACCAAGGACTTGTCACCTATTTCTGCATAGTTAATAAAATGCAAATCTCTTATTTTAGAGGTTACAAAATTCCCCCAGGAGTTTTGCAGCCCCAGGATCAATTTATTCATCTGGATTTCAGGCATTTTTGGGGTTCCGTGTGTTTTGTTTTGATCTTTAATTTCTTGATTTCTTAGATTTTTGATGGTTTTATTTTAATTGTTTTAAATTGGGGGATTTTTAGGATACTTAATGGCTATAGCTAGCCAAAAGTGGGAGTCTATATCATTTTCACATTCATTAAAAAAAATAAAATTAATTTATCATTCATGTTCAGAGTTCCATGCACTGCTCTGCCATTACCATCTTGCCTAACTGTATTCTTTGTTTTTTATTTTTAAGTAAATAGTCCACAGAAACTTTCAGACATGTGTGGCAAAAGCAAGTTCTTGCAGCAGCACCAAGATAGAATGACAATTTGAGATCATAGCTAACCAGTACAGAGACAACACAAGGTCACATCAAATGTGAGTAGCTCTTGTCTTAAAGAGCCAGTTAGTAAAACCAACAAAACAAAAAACAAAAATGGAAAACAACAAAAAAAAGTTCTAACCCAAATAACATGGTGAAGAGTTTAGGAGAAACCACAAGAGATTCCTGAAACCTCACGATACTCCCTTTCGGTCTAGAAATGCCCACTGGGGACCTGGCAACTCTCATGAATCTGACCTTTCTCTACCTCTTCATTCCTCCGAGACAAACACTTGTTTTCTATCTCATGTCATTTCCTCAGGGTTCTGCTGTGTGTTAATAAGTTCTAATAAGATGGAAAAATGCATGCTATTGTGTTTGGTAGCAAATGATTTACCCAGGAAATATGATGCCTTAACTTAATTAAAATGCTTGTCTCCACAAAGCCCGCAAGGAACAATGTTAATGGTGAGATTTTCAGACATTGTGTCAGCCTCATAGAGATCCATTTTTCACTGTGAGGGAATTTGGCATTCTTCAAGTTTTACTACTACTGAATGGAAGATCAAGTTAAGCTTCCACCCTGTACCTTGAGCACCCAGTTGATTTCTAAAATCAACAGCATTTATACGAAGGTGAAGAAAAGTTTATCAGACACCATGGAATTTAAAAGTTTTGAATTTGGGAATATACTGATGGTAGTGCAAACTACATGAGAATGAAAACAAAATAGTTAAAAAGAAAACTCTGAGTGGAGAGATTTTTATTAGAGCTTCATTTAAGATTTATATTTTATTAATACTGCCTTACACAGTAAGACAAAGTCCTTAATTTTAAAAATATCTTTTAATTTATTTTTGTATTTTTAAATTATTGATTAAAATTTATGAATAGGTGATACATTTGCATGATTCAAAATCAAAGCTGAGAATTACCATATTCTGTAGTCAGGTATTCTAGCCAAGGAGAAAACAGATTTTAACCAATACCTCAAAGGGCACATCAGGGAAAATGTACCCTTCATAAATATAGAAATATCCAGAATAACAGAAAAAAAAAATAAAATCTCTGCCTTAAATTTTTCACATTGAACAATATCAGACTGAGTGGCTGAAAACTTTTTGCATTTAGGATTAAATGTCTTGCTATACAAGTACACAGATATTCAGCTTACCCCTGCACAAGAATGCCTTAGGAAGCAATATAAAATTATAACGAAAACCTGAACTGCTCACAAAGAGGAGAAATCTCCAGCAGATAGATACACTAGGACTGTTCCAAAAGAGACAGACTTCTCTTGTCTTCCTTCCAGGCTAAAGATTTTCACCACTTCCTTACTGAGGAGGAATTAGACATTTCTATCTACACATCATTGAAAAGCATATATGTATATGTGTGTGTGTGTGTGTATACACACACACACACATACACATATGCATATATAATTAAAGTTGGGGGGAAAATGACTTATTTGTTATAGATACTTGGACTTGTGGATCCTACCTGACTATTTCAAACCTGAAATAGGCTCTCCAGTTAAGCAGCACCCTTTCCAGAAGGTGCTCTATCAAGACAAATTTCTTCCTGTATGTACCACATATCAAAAATCATAAACTGTCACATTATTTGCAGCATGATGTCAATGCTTATAAATGCACTAAAACACAAAGCATCTATCAATAGCTTATATTTCCATTTAAGGAAGATTATAGGGAAGATAATAGAATCATAAAATTTTAGAGCTGGAAAGAACCTAATAACAGTAGCTAAACTCAAATAACACTAATTATGTGACAGACACTGTTCTGTATACTTTAAAAATATTAATGTATTTGATTCTGAATACAGCAGGATAGCTACTATTACCATTCCCATTATATACAGATGGAAATTGAGGCACAGACAGGAAGTTTAGTGAATTACCCAAGGTCATGTAGCTTAATAATTTTTGAGGTGGGATTTGAAATTGGCTCCAGAATCTGTGTTCTTAACCACTGCAAGTATAAATATCATTTCTAAATAAATGAAGGTAGACAGTATTACAACGAGGATAGAAATATTGTGTTGGAATTACATGCAAAATTTATGACGATTGTCATTCATATTTTCAATTTTCGATTACTGCAATGTGACTATACTTAAGAAAAATGGATTTGGCTGTCCCTCTTGATTAGTCTAAGCAATTATGTACTTTCCTTTATCTTAAAAAAAAAAAACTACAAAAGTCTATTAACTCTGTAGAGAATAATAGGGCTCATTTTTTTATGGAAAGATAAAGGCTTGAGCCTGCCACTCTTAATCCTCAGTGAATGTTTAAAACTTAAGACTATTTTCACTTGATACAAAATGATTTTATTAGAAATAATTGAAGTAATTACTCCCAAATTGATCTATGCTTCCCACTGCTTCAGATTTCTACCTTTTTTCTTTTGAGTTTTCAATGTTTCAAATGTAAAGTGCTTTGAGACTTGTAGAAAAGATACTTTTAAAAATACACACTGTCAAAGTGTTACCAGTTTCTGTAAAACTCAGTTATATCAGGCAGTGTACATATTCAAATGTTGAAGTGACTCATCTTAGATTCCCTGTGCTGCTTATATGACCTACAACACAGACATAACTGGTTTTAAACTAGAGAACAAGAGATTGTCACTCTTTTAGTAAGAAGACCTTGGATGAATGAATAAGTGAATTAAATTTTCTGGTTTCTTATTTATTCCTAACTTGAAGGAAATCTCTCTCTCTCTCCCTGCTTCTCTCTCTCTTTCTCTTTCCACTTGAAGTTTACAATACGCATGGTGCTCTGGGGGCCTAAATGTTGTTAAAATCTCAAAGAATGGTCTCAACCACTGCCACACAGATGCTACCTAGAATTCTTGAAACATATAACAGGAATTTGAAATCAGTTTCTAAAACTAAACAAAGGGAAGAGTTTGTTTTTAAATACGATTATTATCTCCTCAAATACTGCCTTAAAGTGCTTAGTAAATTTTAACCAGCCTCTTCTTTTTTAAAGAGGAAGAAGATTTCCAATGTTCAATGAGAAAATAAAATGTATTATTTTATAATTTACAGCGTGTACAGAACCATGTACTTTTCTTATATTGGTCCATATGTATTTCAAATCACAGGAGCCATATGTGGCAGTCTCCCACTTGTCCCCCAATGTCCATTTCATCCCTTCATCCATATTAATAGAATTTTTAGCTGGGCACGTGGCCACTCTGAATACAGATTACATTTCCCAGTCTCCTTTGCAATGTAATTAGTTGTGGCACTGTGACTACGCTTGGCTAGTGTGATGAGAAGAAATGTGATGAGATGAGAAAGTAAAGAAAAGCAGCTTGTGAGATCTCTGGGGAATATTCCTGAAGAAACAATGCAGTTGCACCATTTGTCTCCCCTTACTTCTTTCTCTATTCATTGTTTGGGGCAGATGCTGATATCCTGAACCATGAAGTCAAGACCTCATGAAGTGGAGCCACTCAAGCTAATTGTGAGTTCTCAACATCATAGACTGCCACTCTAGTTACTGGCGGATAGACATAACTTGGTCTGAAAATGAAGTTATTTTTCAATTCTTAGAGCAACCCTCAGACCTCACATGTGCACTGACAGGAAGTGGTTTACAAAGAAAATCATACTGCTTCTAAAAGTCATGCTGCACACTCTCCAATGCCCAACTTAGATCAGACTAGGATGGATAATAGATAAGAAGAAAAGCACCAGAAACCATTACCAGGAGGCACGAAGGCCAATGAACAAGACAGTTTCTACTAAGACGGCAATACTTACTAGGTGATCTAACCAAGGAACTCCTTTTATTGATAGAGAAGACAGTCCTCACTCTTCCTGCCCACGGTAATTTGATAAATCCTCTGTAATAGTAACCCCAATTGTCTCTTTTCTCTGGATTGGAGCTTTTATTGTGGTTATGATCCACTGTATCAGTCCACTGTATCCAATCAAGAGAGAGAAACCACACAGTTATTTGAACAGGGCAAGTTTAATATAAAGAATTATTAACCATAACAGAGGATTTAAATCATGGGAAACTGGCTAGTAAGAATAAAGAGACTTCTAAAGAATATAAGAATAGCAGATATAAAGACCAGTCACTACCCCTGGGACTGTGACAGAGTATCCAAGGAAGAAACCCTACATCCACAGGGCTGAGATCCTGACCTTGGTGGAGAGGACATGACATGGCCCACCGGAGAGCAGACCAGTCACTGCGGAGCTCGGCCAGTGTAACTTGCTAGAAAACTGCCCTCTGGAATGTTTCAGAAATCTACCCTCTAGGGTGACAGGGAAATTTGTTCATGCAGAGGTGTCTCACCAGAGTCACTGCACTACAATATCCACCTGAGGTGTGTGTGATGGGAGCTAGCTGTTGGCCATGGGATGCTGCTAACTGCTGTGCATTGGAAATCCCGGCACTGGAGAATCCAAGGGTGCTACAGGTAGTAGGCAGTCTGCTACCAAATCGCCTGAGCAGGGTGATGTGCCGTAGGAAGCAGGGGGCTGCTGGGTGCTGCTGCCACTGCGCACTGCAGGAGCTAGACCCTGAAGAATCTGGGAGTGCTTCCGGAGCCCGATTCTGGAGAAGACTACGCATGCTTCAGGAACCCACAAAGCAAGTGAGCCCCTGAACCAGGAACAGAAGCAGGTTTCCTCCTGCAATGTCTCTCCAGTACCCTCTACTGACAAAGTTCCAGTGCCAGCTGCAAAAATAAAAGTATGTAAAGGATCCACATACATTTTCACGGAGCAGGCAGAAAAGGTGAATTTGGAGTAGAGAGCTAATAAATCGGTAACATGCACACCTACCGCTGTATAGTGAATATGTGGAGGCAAATAATCTACCTGTTAATTTTGATTCACTGGACTATGACAAGCCACAACCACACAGAGAAAACTACACATCACCAAAAAATATGGACTTTGAACTGGATGTAGTCGTTTGATGAGCTTTCGGGTCATTTTTCCTGTGGAAGGAGTTACTGTTGTCCCACGCGTGGGGAAAACGACGTACAGACGACCCTTGAACAATGCAGGGGCTAGGGGCACTAACACTAGTGCGGTCAAAAGTCTGTGTATAACTGATAGTCAGCCCTCCTTATATGACATTCCTCCATATCCGATTTTCTGTATCTGTGGAGTCAACCAACGGCAGATCGTATAGTACTGTAGTCTTTACTATTGAAAAAAATCCATGTAAAGGGGACCCACACAGTTCAAACCTGTGTTGTTCAAGAATCAACTGTACACAGATATTCAATTGCAAAAGGGATGCACAGTGGTACTGATTGCCAGCTGTCCCCCATATCTGTCCTTCCTTTCTTTCAGAATATAATTCTTAACTGGGCACATGGCTGCCCAGAATAGAGTTTATTTTCCAGCCTATAGCAATCATGCATTGTTGATAGCAGTTCATTCATCATTTCTGGCCACTGAGCTGGAAGGAGAAGTGTGTGGAGGCTTTCAAGAACCTCCTTTAGGGAATAGTGCATATTACCGACTTCTTGGTTTCATCCACCATCTTTTTTCTTGGACTTTAGGTCTCTTTAACTTGGACTAGAGAGCAAGGCTATGTACAATGGAATAAAAAGACAGGTGCCTGAGTCTCTGACACTTGTAGCATACCATGCTAGCCCTGCAATATTTACTTGATTGGTTTTTATGTGAGAGAAAAGTACATTTCTACATTACTCAAGCCACTGTTTCGGTTTTTTGGTGTTTTTTTTTTTAACCACAATTGAGCTTAAACATAATATATTCTGTCTTTAAGTAAAACTATCATTTCTAACTATCTACAGATACACTACTCAGCTATAACTCTGATTCTCTTCTGTTGTTCACAATGTCCTTTTGACCACTTAGTTTGTAAATAATAATTTTATAGCAGGAAGTAGTTAAAAAGGTAAAAGGTAAATCATATATATCATGTTATAAATATAAATATAGTATTTGGGGATTTGGGGCTATTGTGGATTATCTAGGCCAGACATATACTATCTGGTAGCAAGGATGACAGAAAGTTGGCTGTAAAGTATATTTCTCAAATGAACATCCAAATATTTCAAAGATGATATATATTTTTATAAAATTCATGTGATTGGGTTTGATTCATTTTCCTGTGCCAAAGATAAATTTAGTGGAAGAGGTGTGAGACTGAATGAGCTTTCCTGATTCCCCTTTGCTGTCTCATTAACATGAAAACGTTGCCACCTCAAAATAATACAAAACACACAAACCACCACAAGAGACAGATAAGCAAAAATTTCTATTTCTAATGCTTCCTAAATGTATACAAATAGATAAAAAATAGGAAATGATTGTAGATGACCTCAAGGTTTGATGGGGATTAGTAAAAAATGTTAACAAGGCCAGTTTTTGAAATATTTATAACATAGCTCATATTTTAGCTTGGTGAAGCGCCAAAATTCAGTTCACGTTAGTGAAAAAGTAGGAAAAAATGGAGAAAACCCAAAACCCAGTTACTTCAAAAAAATAACTCCAAGGGTTAAATATGAAAGAAAAATATCAGTATATAAATATGGGTAGTTAAAAATGATAGAAAGGTTTGCATATTAATGGATGATTACATAAAGGGGAGATAATATACTATTGAGGAAAATCATGAAAATCACGTTCTTTAACCAGGGTCCAAATTTTTGTTATAATGTTTGTTATGGACAAAATGTGTCCCCCCAAAATTCACATATTGAAGCTCTAACTCCCAATGTGATTGTATTTGAAGACAGGGCCTAAAAGAGGTAATTAAGGTTAAATGAGGTCATGAGAGAGAAGCCTTAATCCAACAGGATTATAAGAAGAGAAAGAGACACCAAAAGTTTGTGTGCACAGAGAAAAGGCCATTTAAGGACACAGTGAGAAGAGGGAGAGAGAAGAAACCCAAGGGGAGAGAGCCACCCAGTCTGGGGTATTTATTATGGCAGCCCTAGCTGACTAATACGATCTTACAATATGGTCAAGAAAGCAATAAAATAAATGCAATTAATAAGAACCTACTATGTGCCTTGGCCCTAATTCTAGGTTTATTTAGGCTAAATTCTGTCTTGAGATGGTCCTCAAAATAGCCAAACTGTCTTTGCCCATGTTTGATGTCTCTGTGTCTCTCCCTGCATCTTCTATTCCATTAGCGACAACCAAGAAGTATGTAGTAATATTTTCTGTGGCAGGTCTCAGGCCCTTGACTACAGTCAACAAGCTTATTAGCAATTGTTACAAATGTTTAGGTAAAGAATAACCACTGACATTAATACCACAAATGCCAACATACATCATACATTCATAACAAAGTTTAGTGTCGACAAAGATGGCAAACTCATCCACCAACAGGCCAAAAGTACAACTAAAGTTAAGCTACCGTTTGATAGCTGTATTTCCTAATGAATCAACTTATATTTTCCTTGCATGTCTTTCATAGCCCAGGAGACTTAAAGGAAAAATCATTTAAAATAATTTTAGGGGAGCAAAATATCACAAGAGAAACATCAAATTTTCTTAAATATTTTAAGAAAAACCTCTCCCTTTTATGTCACTTTAAAAATTTTGTATGTTCACAGAACTATGTTAGACAAAGATAACAAACTTGATGCATAACAGTTTTATGGGTTTAGATGTTCACTTTAAATAAATTTAATTTCAACTAGCAGAATAGAATAAAAATTATTCAAAATAAGTTTTAGTACATGGAAGAGACATTGTTTAGATTGACTTGGTACTTAAGTGGGCCTTAAAGCATCATACTATTTTTAATTCAGGGCAATGTACCAATTAGCTGTGTGGCTTTGCTAAAGTCCCTTGACCTCCCAGGGTCTTAATTTCCTCAAATGTGAAAACAGTGATGTAGGACCAAAGGGTTTCTGTGGAAGACTGGTGCAGAGATGGCCTCCAATTTATTCCAGACTGCTTGTATCCATGCCCTTGGGTAACTCTTTCCACACTCATTTTGGACTCAACCATGTGCTTGGCTTTGGCCAGTGGGACAACAGCAGATGTGATTCAAGCAGATTTGAACAGTGCTTTCACATTTGGGATGTCCCCACTTGCTGCACTTGGAACCCTGACATGTGAGCAAGCCCAAGCTAGCCTGTTGGAGAATGAGAAACATGCTAGGCTGTCACTCTCACACTCATTGCTTTAGTCAGCAGCCAGCCCACCACCTGATCACCTGGCTTTGGTCAGATCATGTAGGACCAACCAGACACCATCCCAACTTCCTAACTGCAAGCACATGTGTGATCCCAAATGAGATCAGCCAATTCCAGCTCAGACTAGAAGAACTTCCCAGCAGAATACTAAGTTAAATAAGTGGATGTTGTGAAGTCACTAAGTTACCAGTGGTTTGTAACACTAATAGATAATAATAGTTCCTAAAGTCTTCTTTAGTTCTAAAATGTTATGATTCTGGATTCTATGTTATAAAATTACAAAAGCACAGTCTTTGCAGACAGAGAATCTGTTCAAGTATTTCCATTTGGACAAACCTTTGAGCCTCAGAGTACTACTCTCACATACACAAGCTGACCATCCCTCCAGATTGGCCAGGGACAGTCCCAGCATCCCCCTGTTGTCCTAATGTAATTCTTTTTTTTGTTTGTTTGTTTTTTGTTTTTTTTTGTGGTATGCGGGCCTCCCCCTGCTGCGGCCTCTCCCGTTGCGGAGCACAGGCTCCGGAGCGCAGGCCCAGCGGCCATGGCTCACGGGCCCAGCAGCTCCGCGGCACATGGGATCTTCCCGGACTGGGGCACAAACCCGTGTCCCTGCATCGGCAGGTGGACTCTCAACCACTGCACCACCAGGGAAGCCCCAGCTCATTGTAGTTTTGGTTTGCTTTTCTCTAATGATGAACCCGGTTCCCCTGCATCGGCAGGCGGACGCGCAACCACTGCGCCACCAGGGAAGCCCTAATGTAATTCTTAATACCACTCTTTTTCTCTTTCAAAAGTGTTTCAACTAAGTCAATAAATTATATGGTGGTCTTAAAATATATTTCCTAGGTTTGGAATCAGGAAAAATGAGATTAAAAATAATATTGATTATTATTAGTTTTTGATAAGCAGTCCATATCTTTATTGAGCACAAAATATGCAAGGCCCTACTACAGGAGTCATGGAGATACAAAGATGGACAAAACATAGTCCATGAACTCACAAGTTTACAATCTACCATTGCTATGAATGGAACTGTGTCTTCCCAAAATCCTTATGGTGAAGCCCTAACCCCCAATGTGATGGTATTTAGAAAGGAGGTCTTTGGGAGATAATTAGGTCTAGATGAGGACATGCGGGTGGAGATCTCATGATGGGATTAGTATTCTTAGAAGAAGAGACACCAGAGAGCTTGTTCTTCTTCTTTCTCCTCTATCTGAGGACACAGGGAGAAGGTGATCATCTATAAACTAGAAAGAAGCCCTCATGAGAAACCAATCATGCTGGCACCTTGATCTCTGACTTCCCAGGCTCCATAACTGTGAGAAAATTAATTTCTGTTGTTTCAGACTCCCACTTTATGGTATTTTGTTATGGCAGCCCAAACTAAGATGACCATATAATTCCTCTAAAATATATAAACTGTAGAAAGCCAAACACCCCAGGTGTATGAAATAACTTGTATAGTGAACATGTACATGTGAACTTATTTGTGTACTGAGTGAGTACAATAGCTAATAGGAAAGATTTTAGAGCCAAGTTGCTTGTGGTCAACATTCACATGAATACTGTGACCTTTGGCAAGACACATCCCTTTTTTACCTCAGGTTTTTAATCTTGAAAATAGGATAATAGTAATAACATTTAATTCATCATATTTTTGGAACTATATACATATATAAAACAATATTTTAGCACTAGTGCTACTTAAGTATGAGATATTATAGGGAAAATAGTAGAAGTGCTTTACTTTTTTCCTACAAAAAAGAAAAATGCATTAATAGAATCTTGAAATTTATGTATTTATATGCTATATTACTTAAATTGAACTACCTTTGAACTACAGTAGAGTCAAACCTTGGAGCTTATACTCACTGAGTGAAATATCAGGCTCTGACATATTTAAATATCTCTCCTTTTCTGAGTCAGCATAGTTGATTTTGTCTAAATTTAATTCATGTATGATGTAATATTT
Source organism: Physeter macrocephalus (assembly GCF_002837175.3). Classification (NCBI taxonomy): domain Eukaryota; kingdom Metazoa; phylum Chordata; class Mammalia; order Artiodactyla; family Physeteridae; genus Physeter; species Physeter macrocephalus. The sequence continues at coordinate 66,547,098 of NC_041214.2, read as the reverse complement.
GTACTGTCAAAAAAAAAGCAATATTTTGTTCATTCAAATGATGAGTGTTGTCATTAGTTGTTATTAACTGATTAGAATAATATACATTAAGGTTAGAATGCTAATATTTTATGATTATTTTATTCTTTTGTTTGCCAAACTAATTTAGATGTGTTTTGAGTTGCCAAAGAACTTATTTAAGACTGGAACAATTCTTAATGGTTAAATGAGTAAATCACTTGTTTAAGAGAAAACGTGTCCGAATAGGACATAATTGGGTATCTTAGAGATGTCTTCTAGTTGTATTATACACAGGAATATAGATATGTACTTCAGGGTTGATAATGGTGTTCTTTATTATCTTGAAATGACTTTAAGGAATTATATGTGTATATTACATATACTGTTGACCCCTTGGGGCACCAACCCTCCCTACAGTCGAAAATTCATGTGTAACTTATAGTCAGCCCTCTATATCCATGGTTTCTTCATATCCATAGATCCTTTCTATCCAAGGTTCCACATCTGCAGATTCAACCAACTGAGATTGTGTAGTACTGTAGTATTTACTGCTGAAAAAAATCTGCGTCAAGTGGACTCGGGCAGTTCAAACTAGTGTTATTCAAGAGTCAAACATAATAGAAAACTCCTCTTGCATTTGGCTATTATTTATAATTTTTAACTTTGTAAGTACATGCTCTTTATCAAGTCTTTTCTCATATCTGGCCTTCACACTAATGACTGATACATGCTATATTTTTTCCAGCTGCTATTGATACCAGTGGACCAGAGCAAAAATATGATTTGAATTGTGCTTTATGTTGAATGGCTATTGTATTTCTGAGCCAGTATAGGCAATGTTTTAAATAAATTCAATTGCTAAAGCTACCTGACAAATCTTGGCTCATAATCACCAAAAGTGATTTCTTTCACTTGATTGTTCCATTGACTTTAAAATATCAATTTTATTTTGGTTGTACATATCAAGACCAAATCAGCATATATGAACATGAGAGAATTATCCTTAGTTTGGGGCTTACAAAATTAATAGCACAAATAAAAGAGAAAGTGTATAGCATTTGAATACAAGCTCTCTAATTATAAAAAGAGCAAAAATAAACAAAAAATATCACATACCTTCATCCAGTTATGACCCAGAACAAGAGAGAGCTAGTACTAAAAGTTATATTTATCCCATAATGGTCACTATTTTTAGGACTGTCTTTATATGAGTATTAAAGTAAAGCACAGAAAGCAAAAGAAATGAAGGGTCCTCAAAATTTGCACTTGTTAGAAATGTCAAAGAAGCTATAATTTTAGTCAAACTAGGCATATATACCTAGCTAAATGTACTTTTTCAAATGCATAGCACTTGCATTTCAGTGACCGTATTTTAGTTTTATTTTAAAAAAATTTTCTGGGCTTCCCTGGTGGCGCAGTGGTTGAGAGTCTGCCTGCCAATGCAGGGGACACGGGTTCGTGCCCCGGTCTGGGAAGATCCCACATGCCGCGGAGCAGCTAGGCCCGTGAGCCATGGCCGCTGAGCCTGCGTGTCAGGAGCCTGTGCTCCGCAACGGGAGAGGCCAAGAGGCCCGCGTACAGCAAAAAAAAAAAAAAAAAAAAAAAAAAAAAAAATTTCTAATCCCCCACAGACAGTCAAAATCTGAGGAATAAAAGTTGAAAGAACAACAAATGCAAAGTGAATAGTTTTTTCTGAGCCTCCAACCTTATATATGGACAAAATAACTTGTAAGACTAAAGGAAAGTAGGAAAGATTATTTGATAGTCACGAACTGCCTGTTGAGTAGTAGTTTGTGGCAGATTTTTGCTTGAGTGCTTAACAAGTAGAGGAAAAGAACTGTGCCTTAAGAACTATAAGTAATATAAAGGTTGAGGGGTTTTAAAAAACAGTAAGCACAGTGAATGGCAGCAGTAAATATGACCACCAAAAAGGCTAATAGCATTTTAGGCTATTCTAATAGAACTAGTGCAGTGGCAATTCCTTTCTATTTTATTCTGGACAATCGTGGTCAGGTATAGATGCTACACTTAACATAACGTGTATCAACAAGAGTGACCAGAGGAGAGTGATGAAGACGGTGAAAGAATTCAAAACAATATTTAGTTGAAAGACATGTAGATTCAAAACAGACATGAAGGAGAAAAGACTCGATAGGTGACATGTAGGGGTCATGATGGTAACATGCAAATAACTGAAGTAAAAGGAAGAAAAAGCACACTTGTTTTATTATCGGTCCCCAATTTTGTCAGAGAGAGATTTTGTTCAATAATAAGAACTGCCTAATAGGTCAGACTCTCTAAAGAAAGAATAGACCACCTCAAAAGGTATTATGCTCCCATTCACTGAAGTATCGATTCAGACCACACAGATGTTTAGCAGAAATGCTGTAGATTCAGTAATATAAGAGTAATGTTTAATGTCCCTTACAAGCCTAAGGGGCTTGATTGTAGGATACTCAAATAGACAATTAGCTAAGAGAAAGTAAAAACTAGTTGTTTTTATAATGAGTGTGAGTACCCATGAAAAAGGACCCATTCAACACGTAACTCCAAAAATTTCAATATCATAAATTTTGTCGGCAAATTTTTTGTCCAAAGTGAAAGAGACCTAAAAGGTAGGTATAAATTTATCTGACTAAAAATGCAATTGCTTTCTGATCTGAGATTTAGTTAAAGAGGAACCCAAAGGTTTGAATTTGAAATAAGAAAAAGTAACAGCAAACAACATTTAAAATTTAAAGTGGGCATGAGGTGATATTTCCAAGAAATATAAAGATATTTTTATAAAGATATTTTAATGTGCAGCTCATATAGGAGAAAAAAGAAATGTATGGCTTCTTTGTGAGAGAAAGAAAACGGCTCATGGAAGAATGCTATGCTCTCAGTCTTTCTAAATGTTCTATACCCACGTATCTCAAGGAGCTCATACACTGCTTCTGTTCTCAAACTTCCCCAACTCAAACTGCCCTGCCTCAATATATTTTCACAGGCACCACCTTCAGTACCTATTTTCTGTCCCCATCTCCTGAACTACAGGTGGATTTAATCTCTGACTTGTAGCCTCTCAGGCTACATGGTCTCTAACTTTCCCTCACTATTCCTTTATGGCAACCCATTCTAGATTCCAAAGAGATGGGAATTATGACCCTTCTTATCTATACATTCCAGAAGGAGGATACAGTTACCATATGCGATTTCAAAATATTTAAGAGGGATGTACTTCAATAAAAATTTATTTCCTATCTTACTTCTCATAGATGTCCATGTTACACCGCAGAAAGTCAATTTTGAATAATTTTGGTCGCTTTGTGAAAGCTTCTTAGAAATTGTCCAAATATGGTTAAAACTTCCTAGACCCTAAAGGCCATCCTCATACTGTTCATAAGACGCATACAAAAACCCCAATCCCTTGTATAAGAGTACAAGACATGCCTTAGAACATTTACTGAATATTAAGTTTCTCATACTAAGAATTCATTTTTTTTTCACATTTTAATAACCATCACAAAACTATTTTCATTCCAGTGCTCAAATATGCCACTGGATCTGTGAATACAGTCAATTTATGTTTTGTTGGATCAACACATATAAATGGAAATCAGAACAGTATTACTACTGTTATGTGGAGCTTAAGCAATTAACATTTAATCATGTTCAGAAATGTCCCAGAAACATCAAATTTTGTCCTTTCTGAGACTGAACAGCTCACCAGATATAAACTGAGATCCAAGATTAAGAATCACTTCTACAGCATTCATGACTAGGGTGGTCCCAGATAAGGTTGAATGAGTCTCTCCAATGTGCCATTGTTAAATTTATTTACCTACCTCAGAGATATATTTTGAAGCAAACTCATGCTGACACACTCTTCGGGTGCACCTCTACTCACACTTAAAGTTGGACAAAGACAACAGTAAGCTCCTTTCACAGGTGAGGGAGCTGATGAGTAATAGCTGTCAACAACACTTCCAGATAGAAATCACCTCTTTTATTCTTTTCAGTGCATAACCCCAGAGTTTCTATCAAACATTTGACAAAGAACTTGTGTATTTAAAAAGAAAACTATTTTTTCGAGACAAAAAATTATCCTTCAATATCTGTAGCAACCTACAGATAATACATTGTTAGGAATGTTTCTTCAACAATATACTTGGCATTAGGACTGTTTCTTCAACAGTGTAAACAACTGTCAAACCAGATGTGTCAGAAAATGCTGACATCAACTGACTAAGACTGCTAAAATCATGGCTGGAAAAAATGGAATTTAAGAGGGCATAGTCAAAGAAAGAATTAATGAACACTCATGGTTCTTTATTTTATTCTTATATTCATTAGATGCCCAGAAAGGAATGTCCCTAGAATACCTTAGTTTAACTTCCTAAAGAAATACCTTCTGTTAATTACTCCTATGTGGTATGCTCATAATTTTAAAGAAGATATAAGGAATTACCACTTGAAGTGCTTTTATTTATCTTCCCCAGATAATATGTAAAACTACCTAGTTAAATGGCAGATACACAGAAATACATGGTAACAGTAAATAAAATTGAGACGGATTGTACTAGCATCATATTGTTGGTCAAAACTTAATTCCAGGGGGCTTCCCTGGTGGTGCAGTGGTTGAGAATCCACCTGCCGATGCAGGGGACACGGGTTCGAGCCCTGGTCCGGGAAGATCCCACATGCCGAGTGAACTAAATCCTCCAGATTTTTATAGGAATTTCTTTTGTGCAGGTGTCTACATCTTTTACACATAAAGTTGAACCTTTATGTTTAAATTCATAATCTTCCCAGTTTCTATTTTAAATTTTATTCCACTTGTTTTACTGAAATATTCTAGTCTCCTGGAATAATTTTAAATCTTAATCCTAATTTACTGAATTTATGATACTTCCTGGTATCCTGAAAATTTCATAAGCATTCCTCTCATCCTTTCATCCAAACAATGCTGACAATAGTGACTTACACAGGGTCAAGGACAAAACACTATGATACTTAATGGATACACTTTCAAGGGCAAAGATTTGTTGCCCAAGGGAGAATGACAGCACAGTGATTTAATTCTACTCATTCTTAGAGCAAATGTGGCTCATTCAGCATAATTTCTTAAGTATGATCCAAATGAAAATGTAAAAGAAATTATTTGAGACCAAAGTAAAGGCATATAGAATGAAGATAACTATGTAATCTACTTTATGTCCATGAGAGATTTAGACCTTTTATATTTAATATTAATCACATCTAATTCTTTGACTATCTCACCAACATCATTTAAAGTCATAATTAGCACTAAATAGCAAGAGAGGATCACCAACTTGGAGGTCATGAAATGAAGACAGAGTATTGACACTGGAGTCTACTAATGCTATTGGCTTCAACAAACTCCACAAGTTTGACGGGTGCAAAGCTTGGACATTCTGGCAGTAGCCATATGATGAAATGAAGTGGCACCATTGTGCAGCAGGTACATTTAAAACACACAGGCAGCTTGGAACATGGCAAGTACTCATGAAATGGTACATTTTATGCAAAATGATAAACTGCAAGGGGAGAAATAGAATGACTAGTGACTCCAGTTGTAAACCAACATGCAGCCTCAATGCATTAGGGAAGAAAACACAGCCCTTTGAGTCATGGTCACAGATAGCAACTGCCTTTGCTTATATCTTCAAAAGGGAAGAGCTCTTGAAAACACAGCATTAGCATTTCTACTTGTAATATTTGCAAATATGAAATTATGACCCCTACTAAAAGTGCAAAGAGCAAAACAGCCTTGTTTTGGGACCTGTGTCTACAATACCACATCCCTATATATGTATTAATATGGAGAAAAGACTGTGTAACATTTCAAGTTATTTTTCATATTGCAGATGTTTTAATTATGAAAGTCAGTGGAAAACAATCTATCAGAAAGCAACCACTCTGAATTAACATGGCAGAGTAAACCCGCAAGGAGGTTCACACTTGACTCCCTCTTTGTGAAGGAGGGGCCGATATTAAACAGGCAGAATGAAAAGGAATCATCAGGTGGCATAGTGCCATGAGACGCACTTGGCAAAGTGAAAGATCTGGGCATTGGAATCAAAAAAGACTTAGTTTAAAAAGAAGATATACATGTATATGTATAACTGAATTACTTTGCTGTATACCTGAAACTAACACAAAACTGTTAATCAACTATACCCCAGTATAAAATAATTTTTTAAAATAAAAAGTAAAAAAGGGAGAGAGGAGAGAAGATGGTGGAAGACTAAGACGCGGAGATCACTTCCTCCCCACAGATACATCAGAAATACATCTACACGTGGAACTGCTCCTACAGAACACCACTGAACGCTGGCAGAAGACCTCAGACCCTCCAAAAGGCAAGAAACTCCCCCACGTACCCGGGTAGGGCAAAAGAAAAAAGAAAAAACAGAGACAAAGGAATAGGGATGGGACCCGCACCAGTGGGAGGGAGCTGTGAAGGAAGAAAGGTTTCCACACACTAGGAAGGCCCTCCGCAGGCGGAGACTGCGGGTGGTGGAGGGGGAAGCTTTGGAGCCACTGAAAAGAGCGCAGTAACAGGGATGCAGAGGGCAAAGCGGAGAGATTTCCACAGAGGATCGGTGCCGACCAGCACTCACCAGCCCGAGAGGCTTGTCTGCTCACCCGCTGGGGCGGGCGGGGGCTGGGAGCTGAGGCTGGGGCTTCAGTAGGATCGCAGGGAGAGGACTGGGGTTGGCGGTGTGGACACAGCCTGA
>NC_041214.2:66537484-66540220 GCF_002837175.3 Physeter macrocephalus | reverse complement strand
GTGAACACAGCCTGAAGGGGTTAGTGCACCACGGCTAGCCGGGAGGGAGTCCGGGAGAAGTCTGGAGCTGCCGAAGAGGCAAGAGACCTTTTCTTCCCTCTTTGCTTCCTGGGGCGCGAGAAGAGGGGATTAAGAGCACTGCTTAAAGGAGCTCCAGAGACGGGCATGAGAAGCTAAGGCCACTGCTGCCGGCACCAAGAAGCCTGTGTGCGAGCACAGGTCACTCCCCACACCTCCCCTCCCGGGAGCCTGTGCAGCCCGCCACTGCCAGGGTCCCATGATCCAGGGATAACTTCCCTGGGAGAACGCACGGTGCGCCTCAGGCTGGTGCAACGTCACGTTGGCCTCTGCCGCCGCAGGCTCGCCCCGCATCCGTACCCCTGCCCCCGGCCTGAGTGAGCCAGAGCCCCTGAATCAGCTGCTCCTTTAACCCCGTCCTGTCTGAGCGAAGAGCAGACGCCCTCGGGCGACCTGCGCACAGAGGCGGGTCCACATCCAAAGCTGAACCCCGGGAGCTGTGCGAAAAAATAGGAGAGGGGGAGGTCTCTCCCAGTAGCCTCAAAAGCAGCGGATTAAATGTGCACAATCAACTTGAAGTGCCCTGCATCTGTGGAATACCTGAATAGACAGCGAATCATCCCAAGTTGAGGAGGTGGACTTTGGGAGCAAGATATATTATTATTTTCACCTTTTTCTCTTTTTGTGAGTGTGTATGTGTGTGCTGCTGTGTGAGATTTTGTCTGTATAGCTTTGCTTTCACCATTTGTCCTAGGGTTCTGACCGACCCATTTTTTTGTGTTTTTTTTTACTTAAAAATTTTTTTCTTCTAATTATTTTTTAATTTAATAACTTTATTTTATCCTACTTTATTTTATCTTCTTTCTTTCTTTCTTCCTTTCTTCCTTCCTTTCTTTTTTTTTTTTTCTTCTAATTATTTTTTATTTTAATAACTTTATTTTATCCTACTTTATTTTATCTTCTTTCTTTCGTTCTTCCTTTCTTCCTTCCTTTCTTTTTTCCTCCCTTCCTTGCTCCCTTCCTTCCTCTCTTCCTTCCTTCCTTCCATTCTTTCTTTCCTTTCTATTTTTTTCCTCCCTTTTATTCTGAGCCCTGTGGATTAAAGGCTCTTGCTGCTCCAGCCAGGCGTCAGGGCTGTGTCTCTGAAGTGGGAGAACCAACTTCAGGACACTGGTCCACAAGAGACCTCCCAGTCCCACGTAATATCAAACGGCAAAAATCTCCCAGAGATCTCCATCTCAACACCAAGGCCCAGCTTCACTCAACGACCAGCAAGCTACAGTGCTGGAGATCCTATGCCCAACAACTAGCAAGACAGAACTACAGCCCCATCCATTAGCAGAGAGGCTGCCTAAAATCATAATAAAGCTACAGACACCCCAAAACACACCACCAGACGTGGACCTGCCCACCAGAAAGACAAGATCCAGCCTCATCCACCAGAACACAGGCACTAGTCCCATCAACCAGGAAACATACTCAACCAACTAAACCAAACTTAGCCACTGGGGACAGCCACCAAAAACAACGGGAACTACAAACCTGCAGCCTGCAAAAAGGAGACCCCAAACCAGTAAGCAAAATGAAAAGACAGAAAAACACACAACAGATGAAGGAGTAAGGTAAAAACCAACCAGACCTAACAAATGAAGAGGAAATAGGCAGCCTACCTGAAAAAAAATTCAGAATAATGATAGTAAAGATGATCCAAAATCTTGGAAATAGAATAGACAAAATGCAAGAAACATTTAACAAGGACATAGAAGAAATAAAAAGGAAGCAAGCAACGATGAGCAACACAAGAAATGAAATTAAAAATACTCTAGATGGGAAGAATCACAGAATAACTGAGGCTGAAGAACAGATAAGTGACCTGGAAGATAAAATAGTGGAAATAACTACTGCAGAGCAGAATAAAGAAAAAAGAATGAAAAGAACTGAGGACAGTCTCAGAGACCTCTGGGACAACATTAAACGCACCAACATTCGAATTATAGGGGTCCCAGAAGAAGAAGAGAAAAAGAAAGGGACTGAGAAAATATTTGAAGAGATTATAGTTGAAAACTTCCCTAATATAGGAAAGAAAATAGTCAATCAAGTCCAGGAAGCACAGAGAGTCCCATACAGGATAAACCCAAGGAGAAACACGCCAAGACACATAATAATCAAACTGTCAAAAATTAAATACAAAGAAAACATATTAAAAGCAGCAAGGGAAAAACAACAAATAACACACAAAGGAATCCCCATAAGGTTAACATCGGATCTTTCTCCCTAATATGGGAAAGGAAATACTTAATCAAGTCCAGGAAGCAGAGAGAGTCCCACACAGGATAAATCCAAGGAGAAACATGCCAAGACAGATATTAATCAAACTGTCAAAAATTAAATACAAAGAAAACATATTAAAAGCAGCAAGGGAAAAACAACAAATAACACACAATGGAATCCCCATAAGGATAACAGCTGATCTTTCAGCAGAAACGCTGCAAGCCAGAAGGGAGTGGCAGGACAGACTTAAAGTGATGAAGGAAAAAAACCTACAAACAAGATTACTCTACCCAGCAAGGATATCATTCAGATTTGATGGAGAAATTAAAACCTTTACAGACAAGCAAAAGCTCAGAGAGTTCAGCACCACCAAACCAGCTTTACAACAAATGCTAAAGGAACTTCTCTAGGCAAGAAACACAAGAGAAGGAAAACACCTACAAGAAC
>NC_041214.2:66533715-66536964 GCF_002837175.3 Physeter macrocephalus | reverse complement strand
AAGGGATCGATCCATGAAGAAGATATAACAATTGTAAATATTTATGCACCCAACATAGGAGCACCTCAATACATAAGGCAAATACTAACAGCCGTAAAAGGGGAAATCGACAGTAACACAATCATAGTAGGGGACTTTAACACCCCACTTTCACCCATGGACAGATAATCCAAAATGAAAATACATAAGGAAACAGAAGTTTTAAATGATACATTAAACAAGATGGACTTAAACAAAATGGACTTATAGGACATTCCAGCCAAAAACAACAGAATACATATTTTTCTCAAGTGCTCATGGAATATTCTCCAGGATAGATCATATCTTGGGTCACAAATCTAGCCTTGGTAAATTTAAGAAAATTGAAATCGTATCAAGTATCTTTTCCGACCACAACGCTATGAGACTAGATATCAATTACAGGAAAAGATCTGTAAAAAATACAAACACATGGAGGCTAAACAATACACTACTTAATAACGAAGTGATCACTGAAGAAATCAAAGAGGAAATCAAAAAAATACTTAGAAACAAATGACAATGGAGACACGACGACCCAAAACCTATGGGATGCAGCAAAAGCAGTTCTAAGAGGGAAGTTTATAGCAATACAATCCTACCTTAAGAAACAGGAAACATCTCGTATAAACAACCTAACTTTGCACCTAAAGCAATTAGAGAAAGAAGAACAAAAAAACCCCAAAGTTAGAAGAAGAAAAGAAAACATAAAGATCAGATCAGAAATAAATAAAAAGGAAATGAAGGAAATGATAACAAAGATCAATAAAACTAAAAGCTCGTTCTTTGAGAAGATAAACAAAATTGATAAACCATTAGCCAGATTCATCAAGAAAAAAAGGGAGAAGACTCAAACCTACAGAATTAGAAATGAAAAAGGAGAGGTAACAATGGACACCTTTAAAGTAAAAACTATTACAAGAGACAAAGAAGGACACTATATAATGATCAAGGGTTCGATCCATGAAGAAGATATAACAATTGTAAATATTTATGCACCCAACATAGGAGCACCTCAATACATAAGGCAAATACTAACAGCCATAAAAGGGGAAATCGACAGTAACACAATCATAGTAGGGGACTTTAACACCCCACTTTCACCAATGGACAGATCATCCAAAATGAAAATAAATAAGGAAACACAAGCTTTAAATGATACATTACACAAGATGGACTTAATTGATATTTATAGGACATTCCATCCAAAAACAACAGAATACACATTTTTCTCAAGTGCTCATGGAACATTCTCCAGGATAGATCATATATTGGGTCACAAATCTAGCCTTGGCAAATTTAAGAAAATTGAAATCATATCAAGTATCTTTTCTGACCACAACGCTATGAGACTAGATATCAATTACAGGAAAAGATCTGTAAAAAATACAAACACATGGAGGCTAAACAATACACTACTTAATAACGAAGTGATCACTGAAGAAATCAAAGAGGAAATCAAAAAATACTTAGAAACAAATGACAATGGAGACACGACGACCCAAAACCTATGGGATGCAGCAAAAGCAGTTCTAAGAGGGAAGTTTATAGCAATACAATCCTACCTTAAGAAACAGGAAACATCTCGTATAAACAACCTAACTTTGCACCTAAAGCAATTAGAGAAAGAAGAACAAAAGAACCCCAAATTTAGCAGAAGGAAAGAAATCATAAAGATCAGATCAGAAATAAATGAAAAAGAAATGAAGGAAACAATAGCAAAGATCAATAAAACTAAAAGCTGGTTCTTTGAGAAGATAAATAAAATTGATAAACCATTAGCCAGACTCATCAAGAATAAAAGGGAGAAGACTCAAATCAATAGAATTAGAAATGAAAAAGGAGATGTAACAACTGACACTGCAGAAATACAAAAGATTATTAGAGATTACTACAAGCAACTGTATGCCAATAAAATGGACAACCTGGAAGAAATGGACAAATTCTTAGAAATGCACAAGCTGCCGAGACTGAACCAGGAAGAAATAGAAAATATGAACAGGCCAATCACAAGCACTGAAATTGAAACTGTGATTAAAAATCTTCCAACAAACAAAAGCCCAGGACCAGATGGCTTCACAGGCGAATTCTATCAAACATTTAGAGAAGAGCTAACACCTATCCTTCTCAAACTCTTCCAAAAGATAGCAGAGGGAGGAACACTCCCAAACTCATTCTATGAGGCCACCATCACCCTGATACCAAAACCAGACAAAGACGTCACAAAGAAAGAAAACTACAGGCCAATATCACTGATGAACATAGATGCAAAAATCCTCAACAAAATACTAGCAAACAGAATCCAACAGCACATCAAAAGAATCGTACACCATGATCAAGTGGGGTTTATTCCAGAAATGCAAGGATTTTTCAATATACGCAAAACAATCAACGTGATACATCATATCAACAAACTGAAGGAGAAAAACCATATGATCATCTCAATAGATGCAGAGAAAGCTTTTGACAAAATTCAACACCCATTTATGATTAAAACCCTGCAGAAAGTAGGCATAGAGGGAACTTTCCTCAACATAATAAAGGCCATATATGACAAAAACACAGCCAGCATTGTTCTCAATGGTGAAAAACTGAAACCATTTCCACTAAGATCAGGAACAAGACAAGGTTGCCCACTCTCACCACTCTTATTCAACATAGTTTTGGAAGTTCTAGCCACAGCAAACAGAGAAAAAAAAGAAATAAAAGGAATCCAAATAGGAAAAGAAGAAGTAAAGCTGTCACTATTTGCAGATGACATGATATTATACATAGAGAATCCTAAGGATGCTACCAGAAAACTACTAGAGCTAATCAATGAATTTGGCAAAGTAGCAGGATACAAAATTAATGCACAGAAATCTCTGGCATTCTTATACACTAATGATGAAAAATCTGAGAGTGAAATTAAGAAAACACTCCCATTTACCATTGCAACAAAAAGAATAAAATATCTAGGAATAAACCTACCTAAGGAGACAAAAAACTTGTATGCAGAAAACTATAAGACACTGATGAAAGAAATTAAAGATGATACAAATAGGTGGAGAAATATACCATGTTCTTGGATTGGAAGAATCAACATTGTGAAAATGACTCTACTACCCAAAGCAATCTACAGATTCAATGCAATCCCTATCAAACTACCACTAGCATTTTTTACAGAACTAGAAAAAAAAATTTCACAATTTGTATGGAAACACAAAAGACCCCAAATAGCAAAAGCAATCT
>NC_041214.2:66509611-66533273 GCF_002837175.3 Physeter macrocephalus | reverse complement strand
ATGTAAGTCCAGACACTATCAAACTCTTAGAGGAAAACATAGGCAGAACACTCTATGACATAAATCACAGCAAGATCCTTTTTGACCCATCTCCTAGAGAAATGGAAATAAAAACAAAAATAAACAAATGGGACCTAATGAAACTTAAAAGCTTTTGCACAGCAAAGGATACCATAAACAAGACCAAAAGACAACCCTCAGAATGGGAGAAAATATTTGCAAATGAAACAACTGACAAAGGATGAATCTCCAAAATTTATAAGCAACTCATGCAGCTCAATAACAAAAAAACAAACAACCCAATCCAAAAATGCGCAGAAGACCTAAATAGACATTTCTCCAAAGATGATATACAGTTTGCCAACAAACACATGAAAGAATGCTCTACATCATTAATCATGAGAGAAATGCAAATCAAAACTACAATGAGATATCCTCTCACACCGGTCAGAATGGCTGTCATCAAAAAAATCTACAAACAATAAGTGCTGGAGAGGGCGTGGAGAAAAGGGAACCCTCTTGCACTGCTGGTGGGAATGAGTTATTTATAGTGAGGTGGGTGGACCTGCAATCTGTCATACAGAGTGAAGTAAGTCAGAAGGAGAAAAACAAATACCATATGCTAACACATATATATGGAATCTAAGGGAAAATAATGTCATGAAGAGACTAGGGGTAGGATGGGAATAAAACACAGACCTACTAGAGCATGGACTTGAGGATATGGGGGAGGGGAAAGGTAAGCTGTGATGAAGTGAGAGAGTGGCATCGACATATATACACTACCAAACATAGGGTGGATAGCTAGTGGGAAGCACCCGCGTGGCACAGGGAGATCATCTAGGTGGTTTGTGACCACCTAGAGGGGTGGGATAGGGAGGGTGGGAGGAAGGGAGATGCAAGAGGGAAGAGATATGGGAACATATGTATATGTATAACTGATTCACTTTGTTGTAAAGCAGAAACTAACACACCATTGTAACGCAATTATACCCCAATAAAGATGTTAAAAAAAAGTAAAAAAGAGGAAAGGAAGACTTGGTTGGATCTCTGCACTACCCTTCACTAGCTGTTCTACCTTGGGCAGTCACTTAACCTCTCTGAGACTCAGTTTCCTCACATATATAATGAGGATAATAATACCTGAGATTCCTGTGAAAAGTACCGGAAAATGTAACATACACTAAGAGTAGTGATAGCTGAGATCATCTTTTTCCCAGACACGTTAGAGTCATTCTATTTCTTTGGACAAGAAACATCACAAAAATAAGGAGGCAAGAATCATACATTCACAGGTGCATAAAGTAGATTAAATAATTTATTTATTCTATAGAACTTTACTTTGGTCTGAATGAACTGTCTCAAGGAATTTGGTCTAAAATAATTGCGGGTTCACTTCTGGTTTCAGGCTGAATCAGGAATGTAGTAAATAGAAAGAGGCCATGTATGTTAGTGGTTGATTAAAAATCAAGCTAGGGAACAACCACTGTGGAAAGCAGTTTGGTAGTATCTATTATACTAAAGCTAGAGACATAACCTGTGACCCAGCAATTCCATTCCTAAGTATATACTGAGCAAATGCATACACATGTCCACCAAAAATGTGTAGTAGAATATTCATAACAACACTATTCAAAACAGTTTCAAACTGGATACTACACAAAAGATCATCAACAGTTGACTAAATTGTGATATATTCACACAAAGAAATACTGCTTAACAATAAGAATGAATGGTGTACGTTAGAAATAACAATATGGGTGATTCTTACAAATACAATGTTAAGCAAACAAAGATGAACACAAAAGAATACACATTAACTCTATATAGAGTATAAAAACAAAAAAACTTAAACTATGCTGTTAGAAATCACGGTAGAGTTTGCTCTTGACAGGTGGTGATGGTGCGGGGTGCGTAGTGACCAGAATCATGGGGAGGTTTTAAAGTGCTGGTAATTTTCTGTTGTTTAATCTGTATATAGTTGCACAGTTTATTATGTTTGTGAACGTTCAACAAATTCTATACTTATATGTGCACATTTCTATATGTGTATCATATTCAAATAAAAAATTAAGAAATTAGGGTGTGCTAATATTCAGTGCTTGATTTCAACATATTCTTTGATCCTTTTTCCCATGGCCTTTAGGAAGTGTAAGCATGCCAGACAAGAGAGAGTTACCAGAAAGCTTTTGACCAAAACAAGTTTTAATATGTTACTCAGTTTCTGAATAAATGCCAGAAAACACATTGTTTAGAGACATTATTAAAATTCATGCAATTTAAATGTTAATGTTTTAAGCATAACCTTATGCTAGGGGAAAAATGTTCTATTTGCTATTTGTTTCCAACATGCAAATTTAAAATTTACATAAATATATCCTAATATTTTGCTTATAAAAAGTTGAATTAGTATAAGAAAAGCCTTTTAAATCTCCATTGCATATTTATTATCAATATTGCCATCTGCCCCTTCAACTCATTTCTGGATATAATAAACAAATATATTGCCACCTACTGATGACTCCAATGGTAGGTACATGATATGTGAAATTTCAAGAAGATAAATATTGTAACATGCAATACTTTACAACTCATATACAATGACATGTAAAATCACATTCACATTTTAATATTAGTCTTTTGGATTTCTTTCTTTAAATGAAATGCTACTTTACATATTTTTCTACATTAATTCTACTTTATGTATTTGAAATATTACTTTATATATATGGCTTAATATTTATTGAGACAACGTATTTCTCATTTGGAAATCATACTCTGGTGTTATTCTTGTCTGCTGTGCCAAAAATGATAGTGGTTTTAAAAGGTTTAGTGAAACTTGAGTGTATGCAATCATTTTCTGATGAGATCAAACCCTGGCCTTGTTCAAATGTTCTCTTTCTACTTTTTGGAAAGTTTTTTTTTTTTAATAGTAAAATAAAATAAATTTTTTATTTTTATTAAATCAAATGTTCTCAGTTTTCTTTGTGAAAAGACAACTTGGAATGCTCCTTAAAATTACTTATCTTTATAATTTCCTTCAGTTGGTATTTACACTTTAGTTTGAAAAGAGTACACTAATTGCCATAATGGATTAATTTCCTTGAGTAATGAACATGTCAAATGTACTTTTAGTTCTATCAGTTTCCTCTAAAGCCAGGACTCCAAAGAGATGTTATTTTGGAGCATGCATAAACAGCATGCGTAAACTCAGCATCAGGTTGAGGGCTCCCTGGGGCTTCTCCTTTCATTGTCCACAGCTCTCCTGTGCCTTGTGGAGGGAACATTCTCCCTGTAACAAAAACTCCTTCCCCAAGAAGAATCCTGGACACAGTCTCTCAAAAGAAGGAAACTTCCTTTTTTTTCTTCATATTGTTTCACGTCATCACATTTTTTTTTTTTTTCCGGTATGCGGGCCTCTCTCTGCCATGGCCTCTCCTGCTGCGGAGCACAGGCCCCGGACGCGCAGGCCCAGCGGCCATGGCCCACGGGCCCAGCCGCTCCGCGGCACGCGGGATCCTCCCGGACTGGGGCACAAACCCGTGTGCCATTCATCAGCAGGCGGACTCTCAACCACTGTGCCACCAGGGAAGCCCATGTAATCACATATTTTTATGAGTCATTTATTCTTGGTGTTCCCCGATTGCTTTGTCTTAGCCATTTCCTACTCTGGAACATACCTTTCACTTCTCTCTTTCTCCTCCCTATGCAAGATTCTGTTAGATGCTAGTACCAAGGGCAGGATATAAAGGTGATTAACAGGACTTTTCTACCCTCAAAGAGCTTACAATTTAATGGCCAGGACTGCTTTTTTTGAGATTTAAGAGAATCAGTAGCAAAGGGCTATAAAATTGATCAAATGAATATATTTTTCTGTAATGGACGAGGGTTAATTATGACATGAAAGTTAACAATTTCCTCCAAAAACAGCATTTAAATATAGGATTGTTCTACTTTCCAAATTTCGCAATTGCTCATAACTTGTTATTGAAGAATTAAGTCACTATGCCCTCCCTGTAATGGGTGTTTGGGTTGTAATCCTTAAAACTAATAACCATCTTTCAGAATAAGGAAATCAGAAGAGTCAGAGAGCAGATGAGGATTGTATTTGAGAGGACAGAGGGCTTTTCAAGTGCTTCTGAAATCATCCCTGTAGGCACATCATGTCAGCCAGGCAGCCTATAGCTAGAAATAATATTAACAATGTAAAATGATTTTCCTGAATATTAGATCTAGATTTGCATTAATGCAAAATACATATGTAGAAATGCTGTTACTTCAACTGCAAATTAATTTATAAAAGTGGTTCAGAATGTTAAATAACTTTACAGAAGGAAAGTATTTTTTCCTGTTCTCTGAGGGAGTATTTTACATCTGTAGTCAAGTTTTTGTTGCTGAGGTACCTTGGCTTCCTGGTGATTTATAAAAGCCTGCAAAAATCTGTGAGCATTATCGGTATTGCCTGTATGCTGTCTCAAGTTATTTGTTCCTACTGTTTGGGCCAGTGTTCCTTACTTTCAGCCATGGTGGGCTAATGTTTCTCTGGCCACCGTTATGTAAGGGTAATAATTACTGTTAATGAAGTGCTACACAAAAATGGATAACTTTATTAAGTTATGAACATGAACATCCACCAAATACATAGGGAAAGAACTTAAAGTTATCAAAAATATATATTATAATGAAAACATGTGTATGTCCTTAAGCAACATTTATTTATCATCTACTATTTGCCCTATTTCAGGTTTTTGGAATAAAATATGAAATGGTTCCATTCCTTAACAGACTTAGTCCCGAAAGGATGACAGACACATACACAAATACACACTGTGATAAGCGTGGGGTAGAATATGCTGCCTGGCTGATTAGTATTTCTCAGTCTCTTTTGTTGGTTCCTCATCCTCTGATTTTCCTTAAAATTGGTGTTCCTTGGCATTCTTTCCTCCTCCTATCTACGCATTATCTCTGAGCAATTTCCTTCCCTACAACTGACTTCAATTACTCCCCTATGCTGGTGAGCCTAGATATTTCTATTCAGTCTGGATGGCTCTTTCCATTCTCTCCATAAGCCTACTGAACATCTCTACCCAGATATCCCATGCTCATCTCAAAAGCAGTTTATCCAGAACAAAATGTATCACTTTTCCTTCTCTTCTCTATGTACATATCTTAAAAAAAAAAAAAAAAAAGATATCATCATGATGCTCTGTGGCCCTATCCAGAAACCTAGACATTACCCAGATTCTCCTTTCATGTTTCTCTCAGCATCCAGTCTGTGTGCCCTGTAGCCTTCCTCTTTGATATACCTTGAAGTCTTGCAGCTGAATATGCTCCTATCTTGTTGCCTCAGCTCAGGATCTCTTTCATCCACCCATCCATCCATTCAGCAAACATTTCTGGAAAGGCTTCTCCATTTCAACCCCTCATCTTCTTATTGCAATAATCTCCTGTTTTGTGCCCCAAAGTAATTTCCATAAACTGTAGAAATCTCATTTCTGCCAGAGTAATGATTCTAAAATGTGAATCTTGTCCTGTTACTTCTCTACTGAAATATCACTTTTAGCTTTTCATGGTCCTAAAACATAGTTTTCACATATTGGGAAGTGGGGAAAGGAGGTGTCAGAAAATTGTCAAAATATTAATAATCTTTTTAGCATCTAATTCTAAAGTAGAATTGATATAAAATCAGACAGAAAATGTCAAATCTACTACCCTTCTTCCGTAGAGCTCCCTGTCAGAATAGCTTTTCCTTTCCTCTTCAACTAATTGATGAAAGATGAAGGACATGTTTCCCTATATCTGGTATACAAACTTAAGGGTCGTTTTTTTTTTCAAATTTTTCCAAGGGACAATGAACAGTATGGTATAGCACATGTGAATATCAAACCTCTCAGGACAAAAAACAAAGGTAGCTGAATCAGCAGAATATCCCCACCACCCTACTCTCATGAGATTCTCTCCAGCTCCCAATGGGTATTCCTTCCCTTCCTGTAGATATGAGTAGTTGAAATGCTGTGGTAAGAGGGAAATGGAATTGCCATAGAATAATACAGTAATGGGATACTTCTAATGTGTTTGTGAAAGCCTCTCTCTCTGTCAGACTTTGCCCTGTGACAACATGACCCAAGGAATAAAATCCGTCCAATTAGTTATTCTAAAGACTTGAAGCCAAATGCTACCTGTCTTAACTACCCCAAGAGCTTACAGGCCATGGAGCTATGGGTTCTGGAACATTTTGCCATAAAACCTTTCGTAAAATAGAAGTTCAACATGTCAACCAGGTAAACTTGGAGTTGCTCCTGTTGAAGTTGTGTTGAACAATGGAACCTCACTTACTCTTCTGTCTGCCCCCGCCCCGTCACATGTCCTTCATCCTCCACTACATGGAGGTCCCTCCAGGCGCAATTTCATCTTGGAAAGCCTGATCTTAAAGCCACCAGCCTATGATATAAAGCCTATAACGTTTTTTTTTTTTTTTTTTTTTTTTTGCCATACGTGGGCCTCTCACTGCTGTGGCCTCTCCCGTTGTGGAACGCAGGCTCCGGACGCACAGGCTCAGCAGCCATGGCTCACGGGCCCAGCCGCTCTGCGGCATGTGGGATCTTCCCGGACCGGGGCACGAACCCGCGTCCCCTGCATCGGCAGGCAGACTCTCAACCACTGCGCCACCAGGGAAGCCCCCTATAACGCTTTAATATGGCTACTAAAGACTTCCAAAGGCCCATTCCTAATTTTTTATTCTGATCTCTTACTTTGCACCACCCTCCCAGCCACCAATTTACCCCTGCCACTACTGCTTCCCCCAAGCCCCCACTCTACACACTCTCTACACAAGCCTACTGGTTATACACCAGGTTACTTCAAGAGAATGGTCGTTGCTCATGGGATTCCTTCTGCAGTCCTCACTCCCTCCTATCTCCATCTACCCATCACATCTCATCTCACCAGGCTCAGCTAGGGGATCACCATGCATAGGAAACATTTCCTGGCCCCTCAGTTAGAAATGACCACTTCCTACTACCTTTCCAACTGCACACTATATATACTCCCAATGCAGTGTCTATAAAATTGCATTATGTTTATTATTGAAACTCAGCAGGACCCTGTGGTGCCTTCCCAGGGACAGACACCACCACCCGCATGTCCCCTGCCTCTTGTTTGTAGAAAAGCTTTAGCCTCCTTGGCCTTCCTGGAGTTCCAAAGAGCAAATTAAATCAGAGAAGTGAGAAAATACAGAAACAAAGGAAAACAGTGAAGCAAGACAAAATAATAATAGTTTAGCCGTAAAACAAAGTCAAGGACCTTTATTTCCTCCTAAAGGCTATAGATAATATCCTGAGCCATATCCTTGAGTTGTTTTGCAGATACTAAAATCCCCATCAGTTGGAAGAATTTAACTGCATGCTGACAACCAGCATGTAGACCACAGACCAGATGGAACCAGAAGGTTGATGACTGAGATTCCTGAAACACCACCCTGTTATCTCACCAACAACCAATCAGAGAATTGTTCATCAGCTGATCACACACCCTATGACCCTTTCTCTCACTTTAAAAACCCTTCCCTGAAAGCCATCAGAAATCTTTTGAGCATTAGCTGCCGATAATCCTTGATTGAAGCCTTGCAATAAATGCTGTACTTTCCTTCACCACAACCTGGTATCAGTAGACTGGCTTTGCTGTGTGCTGGGCAAGGGGACCCAAATTCAGTTCTGTAACTCTATTAATTAATTTCTTTTAAATATGGTGAATTTTTAAAATACAGAAAAGTACAAAGAAGAAAGTAACAAGAATCTATATTCCCTTCATCTATAATTTATCAAGGTAAAATTTTTGATTTACCGCTTTTAATCTTTTTTTGTCTTTTAAAAAAATAAAATCCCTTTTGTTTAAAAGTGCATTCTGCTCACAGTATATAATTCAAATAGTGCTCAAAATCAGGAGGATTAAAGTTTAAGAAAACTCAAAACTTTATCACCCAGAAGTAAACTTTATTATTATTATGTAATTATTGTTCAAGTCATCATATAAAACATATATACAGATAGAATATGAAAGCCAGGTTAGCTGAGGTTAAAAGGAACCATATTATAGATATTAATTTTGTGATTTTAACAAGAGAAAAAGAAATGATAAAACATCCAAAGGAACTATCAATACTTAACCAAGGAAATCATTCCTCAGGATAACAGATATTACTGTTTAAAAGACTTACAAGTTTACCAAATAAGTTTACAAAAAGCATTAAGACATTGGACTCAGATTTTTTCCCCCCAAAACCATTAAGTTTCAGACAGTATGAATTAACTTCTTGCTAAGGAACATAAAGACTTTAATACTTTTATAATTCTATGTTTTCCATCTACCTTTCTATTTTTTAGTTATATTGTTAATTTTAAATTGTTCAGGTTTCAATACTTACTTTGTTTTTTCCAAAAAACTTTTTTATTTTGATATAGATTCAAACCTACAGAAAAGTAGCAAAAGCACTGCAAGGTATTACAGTTTACCTTATGCCTAGATTCCTCAAATATAATGTACCACAATTGCTTTACCTGAGAAGATTAAGAGAAAGTTGCAGACATAATCTTTACCTATAAATTCTTCAGTGTGCAGTTCTTAAAAGGAGGGACATTCTTTTATATAAACACAGTGCAATTAACAAAATCAGGAAATTAGGGAGAGACCTTCAAGATGGCGGAGGAGTAAGACATGGAGATCACCTTCCTCCCCACAAATACATCAGAAATACATCTACATGTGGAAAAACTCCTACAGAACACCTACTGAACGCTGGCAGAAGACCTCAGAATTCCCAAAAGGCAAGAAACCCCTTCAATGGCAGAGACGGTGGTTGGCGGGGCGGGGGGGGGGGAGCTTGGGAGCCATGGAGGAGAGCACAGCAACAGGGGTGCAGAGGGCAAAGTGGAGAGATTCCTGCATGGAGGATAGGTGCCAACCAGCACTCACCAGCCTGAGAGGCTTGTCTGCTCACCCGCCGGGGCGGGCGAGGACTGGGAGCTGAGACTCAGGCTTCGGAGGTCGGATCCCAGGGAGAGGACTGGGGCTGTGTAAACACAGCCTGAAGGGGGTTAGTGCACCACAGCTAGCCAGGAGGGAGTCCGGGAAAAAGTCTGAACCTGCCTAAGAGGCAAGAGACCATTGTTTCAGGGTGCAAGAGGAGAGGGAATTCAGAGCACCACCTCAACGGGCTCCAGAGACGGCATGAACCACAGCTATCAGCGCGGACACCAGAGCCGGCATGACACCCTAAGGCTGCTGCTGCAGCCACCAAGAAGCCAGTGTGCAAGCACAGGTCACTATCGACACCTCCCCTCCCGGGAGCCTGTGCAGCCCGCCACTGCCGGGGTCCCGTGATCCAGGGAAAACTTCCCCTGGAGAACACACGGCATGCCTCAGGCTGTTGCAATGTCACACCAGCCTCTGCCGCCGCAGGCCCACCCTGCATTCCGTACCCCTCCCTCTCCCCAGCCTGAGTGAGCCAGAGCCCCCTAATCAGCTGGGCCTTTAACCCCGTCCTGTCTAAGAGGGAACAGATGCCCTCAGGCGACCTACATGCAGAGGCGGGGCCAAATCCAAAGCTGAACCCCAGGAGCTGTGCAAACAAAGAAGAGAAACGGAAATCTCTCCCAGCAGCCTCAGGAGCAGTGGATTAAATTTCCACAATCAATTTGGTGTGCCCTGCATCTGTGGAATACCTGAATAGACAATGAACCATCCCAAAATTGAGGCGGTGGACTTTGGGAGCAATTGTAGACTTGGGGAATGCTGTATGCGACTGACTGGTTTCTGGTTTTATGTTTATCTTAGTTTAGTATTTAGAGTTTATTATCATTAGTAGATTTGTTTATTGATTTGGTTGCTCTCTTCCTTTTTTAAAATATATATATAAATATTTTTTTTTTCCTTTTTCTCTTTTTATGAGTGTGTATGTGTGTGCTTCTTTGTGTGATTTTGTCTGTAAAGGTTTGCTTTTACCATTTGTCCTAGGGTTCTGTCTGTCAGGTTGTTTTTTTTTTTAGTATAGCTTTTGGCACTTGCTATCATTGGTGGGGTTTTTCTTAGTTTGGTTGCTCTCTTCTTTCTTTCTTTCTTTTATTTTTTTTTCTTTTAATTACGTTTTATTTTTTCAATTTTTAATAATTTATTGTTATTCTTACTTTAATAACTTTATTTTATTTTACTTTATTTATTTCTTTATTCTTTTCTACCTTTTCTTCTGAGCTGTGTGGCTGACAGGGTCTTGGTGCTCCTGCAAGGTGTCAGGTCTGTGTCTGTGATATGGGAGAGCCGAGTTCAGAACATTGGTCCACCAGAGAACTCCCGGTTCCACATAACAGCAAACGGCGAAAGCTCTCCCAGAGATCTCCATCTCAATGCTAAGACCCACCTCCACTCAACGACCAGCAAGCAACAGTGCTGGACACCCTATGCCAAACAACTAGCAAGACAGGAACACAACCCCACCCATTAGCAGAAAGGCTGCCGAAAATCATAATAAGGTCGCAGACATCCCCAAACACACTGCCGGACATGGTGCACCAACCAGAAAGACAAGATCCAGCCTAATCAACCAGAACACAGGCACCAGTCCACTCCACCAGGAAACCTACACAAGCCACTGAACCAACCTTAGCCACTGGGGGCACACACCAAAAACAACAGGAACTACAAACCTGCAGCCTGCGAAAAGGAGACCCCGAACACAGTAAGTAAAACAAAATGAGAAGACAGAGAAACACACAGCAGATGAAGGAGCAAGGTAAAAAAATATCAGACCAAAAAAATGAAGAGGAAATAGGTAGTCTACCTGAAAAAGAATTCAGAGTAATGATAATAAAGATGATCCAAAAGCATGGAGATAGAATGGAGAAAATACAAGAAATGTTTAACAAGCACCTAGAAGAACTAAAGAGCAAACAAACAATGATGAATAACACAAGAAATGAAATTTAAAATTCTCTAGAAGGAATCAATAGTAGAATAACTGAGGCAGAAGAATGGAGAAGTGACCTGGAAGATAAAATAGTGGAAATAACTACCGCAGAGCAGAATAAAGAAGAAAGAATGAAAGAATTGAGGACAGTCTCAGAGACCTCTGTGACATTAAATGCACCAACATTCGAATTATAGGGGTCCCAGAAGAAGAAGAGAAAAAGAAAGGGATGAGAAAATATTTGAAGACATTATAGTTGAAAACATCACTAATATGGGAAAGGAAATAGTCAGTCAAATCCAGGAAGCACAGAGAGTCCCATACAGAATAAATCCAAGGATGAACATGTCAAGACACATATTAATCAAACTATCAAAAATTAAATACAAAGAAAAAATAGTAAAGGCAGCAAGGGAAAAACAACCAATAACATACAAGGGAACCCCAATAAGGTTAACAACTGATCTTTCAGCAGAAACTCTGCAAGCAAGAAGGGAGTGACAGGACATATTTAAAGTGATGAAAGGGAAAAACCTAAAACCAAGATTACTCTACACAGCAAGGATCTCATTCAGATTTGATGGAGAAATTAAAACCTTTACAGAGAAGCAAAAGCTAAGAGAATTCAGCACAACCAAACCAGCTTTACAACAAATGCTAAAGGAACTTCTCTAGGAAAAAAACAGAAGTGAAGGAAAAGACCTACAATAACAAACCAAAACAATTAAGAAACTGGGAACAGGAACATACATATCGATAACTACCTTAAATGTAAATGGATAAAATGCTCCAACCAAAGACATAGACTGGCTGAATGGATACAAAAACAAGACCCGTACATATGCTGTCTACAAGAGACGCACTTCAGACCTAGGTACACATACAGACTGAGAGTGAGGGAATGGAAAAAGATATTCCACGCAAATGGAAATCAAAAGAACATTGGAGTGGAAATTCTCATATCAAACAAAATAGACTTCAAAATAAAGACTATTACAAGAGACAAAGAAGGACACTACATAATGATCAAGGAATCAATCCAAAAAGAAGATGTAACAATTGTAAATATTTATACACCCGACATAGGAGCACCTCAATACATAAGGCAAATGCTAACAGCCATAAAAGGGGAAAACGACACTAACACAATCATAGTATGGGATTTTAATACCCCACTTTGACCAATGGACAGATCATCCAAAATGAAAATAAATAAGGAAACACAAGCATTAAATGACACATTTAACAACATGGACTTAATAGATATTTATAAAACATTCCATCTAAAAACGACAGAATACACTTTCTTCTCAAGTGCTCATGGAACATTTTCCAGGATAGATCATATCGTGGGTCACAAATTAAGCCTTGGTAAACTTAAGAATATTGAAATCATATCAAGTATCTTTTCCAACCACAACACTATGAGACTAGATATCAATTACAGGAAAAAATCTGTAAAAAATACAAACACATGGAAGCTAAACAATACACTACTAAATAACCAAGAGATCACTAAGGAAATCCAAAATACCTACAAACAAATGACAATGAAAACACGACGACCCAAAACCTATGGGATGCAGCAAAAGCAGTTCTAAGGGGGAAATTTATAGCAATACAATCCTACCTCAAGAAACAAGAAAAATCTCAAATAAACAACCTAACCTTACACCTAAAGCAATTAGAGAAAGAAGAACAAAAAAACCCCAAAGTTAGTGGAAGGAAAGAAATTATAAAGATCAGATCAGAAATAAATGAAAAAGAAATGAAGGAAACAATAGCAAAGATCAATAAAACTAAAAGCTGGTTCTTTGAGAAGATAAACAAAATTGCTAAACCATTAGCCAGACTCCTCAAGAAAAAAAAGGAGACAAATCACATCAATAGAATTGTAAACGAAAAAGGAGAAGTAACAACTGACACTGCAGGAGAACAAAGGATCATAAGAGATTACCAGAAGCAACTATATGCCAATAAATGGAAAACCTGGAAGAAATGGACAAATTCTTAGAAATGCACAAGCTGCCAAGACTGAACCAGAAAGAAGTAGAAAATATAAACAGACCAATCACAAGCACTGAAATTGAGACTGTGATTAAAAATCTTACAACAAACAAAAGCCCAGGACCAGATGGCTTCACAGGTGAATTCTACCAAACATTTAGAGAAGAGCTAACACCTATCCTTCTCAAGCTCTTCCAAAAGATAGCAGAGGGAGGAACACTCCCAAACTCAATCTACAAGGCCACCAACACCCTGAAACCAAAGGCAGACAAAGATGTCACAAAGAAAGAAAACTACAGGCCAATATCACTGATGAACATAGATACAAAAATCCTCACAAAATACTAGCAAACAGAATCCAACAGCACATTAAACAGATCATACACCATGATCAAGTGGGGCTTATCCCAGGAATACAAGGATTCTTCAATATATGCAAATCAATCAATGTGGTAAACCATATTAACAAATTGAAGGAGAAAAGCCATATGATCGTCTCAATAGATGCAGAAAAGCTTTTGACAAAATTCATCACCCATTTATAATAACAACCCTCCAGAAAGTAAGCATAGAGTGAACTTACCTCAACATAAAAAAGGCCATTTATGACAAACCCACAGCCAACATCATTTTCAATGGTGAAAAGCTGAAACCATTTCCACTAAGATCAGGAACAAGACAAGGTTGCCCACTCTCACCACTATTTTTCAACATAGCTTTGGAAGTTTTATCCACAGCAATCAGAGAAGAAAAAGAAATAAAAGGAATCCAAATAGGAAAAGGAGAAGTAAATCTGTCACTGTTTGCAGATGACATGATACTCTAAGCAGAGAATCCTAAAGATTCTACCAGAAAACTGCTAGAGCTAATCAATTGATTTGGTGACGTAGCAGGATACAAAATTAATGCACAGAAATCTCTTGCATTCCTATACACTAATGATGAAAAATCTGAAAGAGAAATTAAGGAAACACTCCCATTTACCATTGCAACAAAAAGAATAAAATACCTAGGAATAAACATACCTAAGGAGACAAAAGACCTGTATGCAGAAAACTATAAGACAATGATGAAAGAAATTAAAGATGATACCAACAGATGGAGAGATATACCATGTTCTTGGATTGGAAGAATCAACATTGTGAAAATGACTCTACTACCCAAAGCAATCTACAGATTCAATGCAATCCCTGTCAAACTACCAATGGCATTTTTTAAAGAACTAGAACAAAAATTTCACAAATTGTATGGAAACACAAAAAACCCCAAAGAGCCAAAGCTATCTTGAGAAAGGAAAATGGAGCTGGAGGAATCAGGCTCCCTGACTTCACACTATACTTCAAAGCTATGGCAATCATCCATATGGTACCGGCACAAAAACAGAAATAGAGATCAATGGTACAGGAAAGAAAGCCCAGAGATAAACCCATGCACATACGGTCACCTTATCTTTGATAAAGGAGGCAAGAAAATACAATGGAGAAGGCAGCCTCTTGAATAAGTGGTGCTGGGAAAACTGACAGCTACATGGAAAAAATGAAATTAGAACACTCCATAACACCATACACAAAAATAAACTCAAAATGGATTAAGGACCTAAATGTAAGGCCAGACACTATCAAACTCTTAGAGAAAAACATATGCAGAACACTCTATGACATAAAGCACAGCAAGATCCTTTTTCATCCACCTCCTAGAGAAATGGAAATTAAAACAAAAATAAACAAATGGGACCTAACGAAACTTAAAAGCTTTTGCACAGCAAAGGAAACCATAAACAAGATGAAAAGACAACCCTCAGGATGGCAGAAAATATTTGCAAATGAAGCAACTGACAAAGGATTAATCTCCAAAATTTACAAGCAGCTCATGCAGCTCAATATCAAAAAAACAAAAAACAGAATCCAAAAATGGGCAGAAGACCTTAATAGACATTTCTCCAAAGAAGATATACAGATTGCCAACAAACACATGAAAGGATGCTCAACATCATTAATCATTAGAGAAATGCATATCAAAACTACAATGAGGTATCACCTCACACTGGTCAGAATGGCCATCATCAAAAAATCTAGAAACAATAAATGCTGGAGAGGGTG
The DNA here is from genome assembly GCF_002837175.3 of Physeter macrocephalus. Lineage (NCBI taxonomy): Eukaryota > Metazoa > Chordata > Mammalia > Artiodactyla > Physeteridae > Physeter > Physeter macrocephalus. The sequence goes on along the minus strand of NC_041214.2, from coordinate 66,518,210 downwards.
TGCAAAAAAGGGAACACTCTTGCACTGTTGGTGGGAATGTAAATTGATACAGCCACTCTGGAGAACAGTATGGAGGTTCCTTAAAAAACTAAAAATAGAACTACCATATGATGCAGCAATCCCACTACTGGGTCTATACCCTGAGAAAACCATAATTCAAAAAGAGTCATGTACCACAATGTTCACTGCAGCTCTATTTACAACAGCCAGGACATGGACGCAACCTAAGTGTCCACTGAAAGATGAATGGATAAAGAAGATGTGGCACATATATACAATGGAATATTACTCAGCAATAAAAAGAAACAAAAGTGAGTTATTTGTAGCGAGGTGGATGGACCTAGAGTCTGTCATACAGAGTGAAGTAAGTCAGAAAGAGGAAAGCAAATAGCATATGCTAACACATATATATGGAATCTAAAAATAAAAAATGGTTCTGAAGAACCTGGGGGCAGGACAAGAATAAAGACATAGAGGTTGGACTTGAGGACACGGGGAGGGGAAGGCTAAGCTGGGACAAACTGAGAGAGTGTCATGGACATATATACACTACCAAATGTAAAATAGATAGCTAGTGGGAAGCAGCCGCATAGCACAGGGAGATCAGCTTGGTGCTTTGTGACCACCTAGAGGGGTGGGATAGGGAAGGAGGGAGGGAGATGCAAGAGGGAGAAGATATGGGGATATATGTATATGTATAGCTGATTCACTTTGTTGTAAAGCAGAAACTATACACCATTGTAAAGCAATTATACCCCAATAAAGATGTTTTAAAAAAAATCAGGAAATTACCATGGATGTAATAGTATTATCTAAACTCCAGACTACATTCAGATGTCACCAATTGTCCCACTACTGTTCTTTTTATGATCCACAATCCAGGATTATTCACTACATTTAGTTGTTATGTCATTTACTCTATTTTAATCTTTAACAGATCCTCAGTCTTTGTCTTTCATGATCATAACCTTTTTATGTTCACAGGTCATTTATTTTGTAAGCTGTCCTGCAGTAGTTTTGTATGTTAATGGGTATATGCAAGATTGTCCAAAGCTTCACCTTCCTGGTTTCTTTCTTTTGATTCAGGAATGCTGGATTTGCCTGAGTTCTCTCATTTGTGAGATGACACCTTGGCTGTGTTTCGTTTGGGGGGGTTATATTTTCTTTCCCTTAGACCAGTGGTTCTCAGTAAGTCCTGGCTGCAAATTGTTATCACCTAAGTAGCTTTCATGGCCAGGGACTTCTCATCTATCCACAATTTTGTAGCCTGACAAGAGGGGGAACAGAGCTCAGCTGACATAAATTTGTACTCTTCGTTGGAATACCTGGGCTGTATCTTCTCCAAGAGCATATTACATTCACTATTGTGAAAACAGAGATATTATTTGAAATGTTAGTCTCTATGATCAAGATATTTGCTACATCAAGGAAAAGCTACCAATTCCCAGAGAGTTTTCACACCTGAAAATTAAGCCAATTTGTTTTGCAAATCTGTCTTATGCAAATTACAAAATCGATCACTAAATATAGGCCTCTTAACAAAAGATTTTCCAAAAGGATTAAAGATTCCTTACAGAGGTCAGTTCCTCAAATGTCCCTCAATACAAATACATACAACTAATCGTCTATAGTGAGACTGGTTATTTAACAAATGCCACACTATAGAATATATCTTGAAACAGTTGCCTGATACGGGAGAATGCACTGGACAATATCATATTATAACAGTATTCTTTCTTTCTTAAAAGAGTGTATAGATTTTATGTTTCTAGTGTTTCCTGTGTGCATTCATGGTTAAGTATATGGGGTCGGGGGCCAGACCGTCTAGATTAAATCCCAGCTCTGTCACTTGTGACCTGAATTATTTAATCTCTCTGCTTCCTCAGGAACATGGGGAAAATGATAAGACCAACTTCATCTGATTGTTTTGAAGGTTAAATAAGTTAAAGCATGTAAAATACTCATTGATAGAATGAGGCCTTGTACAAGCCAAGCCTTCAGTTAGCAATTATCATTAAAGTCAGAAATACAAAATAACTGTCCATTAATCTCATATATACATATGTAGCTATCATTATGTAGTCAGCAAATATTTATTAGGGTCTACTGTATCCTAGGCAGTAAAATATCAGCATCATTTTTTTATAAAACGAATCTCCCCCTTAGGCCTAGTTCCCAGAGCTAAATATATTTTGAACATATGCAACATTATCAGTCCTCAAAGCTTAACAGGAAGAGGTTCAGGAGAAGGGCTAAGATAGGCTGAGAAGAAGGACATCATGTTCCAAGAAAGCAGGGTTCATCCTAAACCTGACTGTGGGTTCACAAGCCTTAGAACTACAAAATCTTTTTCAGAGAATATGAGAGGGAAATTTTTAAAAGAGAGAGAGGGCTTCCCTGGTGGTGCAGTGGTTGAGAGTCCGCCTGCTGATGCAGGGGATGCGGGTTCGTGCCCCGGTCCGGGAAGATCCCACATGCCGCGAAGCGGCTGGGCCCGTGAGCCATGGCTGCTGAGCCTGCGCGTCCGGAGGCTGTGCTCCGTAACGGCAGAGGCCACAACAGTGAAAGGTCCGCGTACCGCAAAAAAAAAAAAAAAAAAAAAAAAAAAAAAAGGGAGAGAGATGGTAAAAATCTTGATAAAAGAAATTAAGCAGGATATAGAATAAGAGATAGAATCATAAGTTCATATATTTAATATTCAGTATAGGGATAGTTGATGATTGAACAGAACTTTTGGCAGAACTTGTAACAGTTCCCTAAGGGCGGCAATTTTAGCAGTCGAAGGGAAGACATTTCTTTATTTTTTTTTACATAATTTTTTTTTTCTTTTAACAGTCAAAGAAAAGTTAGCGGCAAAGTCAACTGTTCAGTCACATTCACCTGCAGAGGATACAGCATGTTCAACAAGAACATCACGTTCAAATGCAACCATTTGCTTAATATAATCAACCTCCCAGAAAAGACCTTGACCATTGTAGTGAGTATTCATTTGTAAACTGAGTCGCAAGGAAAAGTCTGGGTTGAAAGAAAACTTATAATTGTTCATTTTCTTTATAGCAACCTAAATTTGATTGTATCACCCAAGCTGGGTTTCAGTATCAGTCATTTGAGATATTTATCCCCCCATCTTGGTCATGCTGGGGTTCCAGGGTCTTAAACTCAGAACCCTCCATACTTCACTCCATACTGTTTGCTGTTAAACACTCACAGTCCAAAGCCAGACCAGTGCATTGATGTCCTCTGGCTCTGCTGCTTCCTTGCCATGCAAGGTACAGAAACTTCTGCGAACACTTGGTCCTGGCAACCTGTCTAGATGCAGCCATTCTTTTCTGAGATTGTATACTTTCCTTCCTACTGCAATCATGTGGAGAAAAGTGAAAGAATCAGAAAAGGACTTTGGCAGAGACTTTTGTCTCCTAATACAAACTGTCTCCTCTTCCCTTCAGTGCTGAGAGCATTCTAAATGCTCTCAGCTTATAGTTAACTAATTGCTAAGGAAACATCAGCAGACTACATTTTAAGAGGCTATTTCTCCTAGGAATATTCGCATTTCAATCAGTTTCTCTTATAGGTTAAATCTTCAAGGCTCAAAGGAATAAACCTCTAATGATGGAAATGACAGGTCAAGAAGTGAAGCCTTTGGGGACCCAGTTTAGCCTTGTTAAGTCCTCCAGGCTCTCATGTGTGCATGCTCTTTCAGGGAAATCCTTTCATTCATCTCACATGGGAATGAGGTAAAGGAGACAAATAAGGAAAAATGCAAAGCCAAATACTAGTTACATAAGATGTTCCTTGATATCCTTCCTAAAAGTTATTGCTCAAGCAATTTTACTTCCCTATAAGTAGGGGAAAAGGTGAAACAACTAACATATAATTTTCATTACTTCATTAACTCTAACTGCAACAGTTTAAATTGTAAACTAAGACTGAACAATCTGAAAAAGTATTTAAGGTGTAATACAATGCATCTACATATTTCTATCTACATTATCATCATAACATTAATATAATCAACTAATTCCATTTAATGTGAGTATATTATTTTCCTCTACAGTGATTGGAAGATTAAATTTAACTATGGCCCTATTACTGAAAAAATTACAGTACCTTGTAAAACTAGGGCCAAAATTAGATAGATACTTCTGCTAGAATGTATTACATTTTGAAAAATCACGTTTATGCCATTTAAAATTCCATGTAATAAATGAATTTGTCTGTATATCTATAATATCTAATATACATATTCTCTGTAAAATATAAAGGACTATACAAATACACTTCAGTACCTTTATTGCAGTTGAGATTTTGATCATAATTTCATTTTATGAAGTTAATAAAGGCATAAAAATGTACAAAGTAAAATCTTGAAAAAAATTCAACCTTACTGCAAATTTTGGGTTTTACTCTACCAGTACGAGGGCATGAGCCTATTTACAAAATATAATTTGACCTGCTCATCTACGCTGCCATGAACCGACCTCACCAACATTTGAGTCATTCAAATCAGTAATACTTGCTCCTGTGTAATTAGACTTTATTTGTTGTTCTCATTCTTATCCTCATGTTCTACCCCCACAGGACTTCTTCTACTGAGTTATATTTGGAGTGATGTCTTTAGATGCTATTTTTTTTTATTATTTTTATTTATTTTTATTTATTTTTGGAAATATTGATGTTCTTTATTTATTTTTAACATCTTTATTGGAGTATAACTGTTTTACAATAGTGTGTTAGTTTCTCCTTTACAACAAAGTGAATCAGTTATACATATACATATGTTCCCATATCTCTTCCCTCTTGCGCCCCCCTCCCTCCCACCCTCCCTATCCCACCCCTCTCATGGTCACAAAGCACAGAGGTGATCTCCCTGTGCTATGCGGCAGCTTCCCACTAGCTATCTAATTTACATTTGGTAGTGCATATATGGGGTCAGGTTTTTAAATTTAGATATAAGAAAGTTCAATATTCTATAAATAAGAATATCTTAAGTACTCATGAACATAACAAGAAGTATAATGTAGTGTCCAATTAATTGATTAGTAGTAAGGTCCTCTGTTCCCTTAAGAAACTATAATATAGTTAATTAAAGGAGATAACCAGAAAATACAAGTTAATGGTTCCTGAAATACATTGTCAATGGTTTCTGCCTACTGGCTTTAAGAACAACTGTTTATATCTAATATTCAACAAAATATTTTGCATCAAAATAATTATCTTACTTGTAACAAAAGCAGCTGGAGAAGATGATCATAGCAATTATGCAGACAGCCATAGAAATGAGCAAAGCCAGCCATCGAATGCTGCCATCGAAAAATGGACCTGATAATGGAAGTAAACAATGAAAAAGACATATTACCTTTCGATCACATCTTAAAAGGAAAAAATAACTTGTAGTGTTGAACTCTAGAAAGCTTGCTTATTGTTAAAACCAGAGAAAATATTTCACTGAGAATCATGATTGCACTTTTCTCTGCTAACCTACCTATAACAACAGGGGGCAGTGTAGGTTGTAAATACTGGTTACATAAGTTGGTCCGACAACATTCTATTGTCCGGCGTAGCTGGGCTTTTGGTGAATCCTAAAGGAAGAAAATTAGAAATAATCTGATACACGAAACTGATAATTAATTTTTAAAATATTCATAAAATACAGTTTCTAATTCAGTGAGTGAAAAGGACCTGCTAAGTTTGTGTGAAAGTGATTATTGAAAAATTTAAATCTATCGTGAAATAGTGTTGTAAAGACTCTAAAATGTTTTTTCTTAAGAAGAATGTATGTATGTGCATGGTGTGTTAGAACACTAGACTATAACTTAATTACAGATAAACAAAAGTTTATATATATTTTTCACCCAAAATTTGGCATATCTTAAGATATGACTATTCATTTGTTTTTAGTAAAAAAGTATTTAAAATCATGAGATCTTTTCCTAAAAAACATGGGTAATACATTTTATTACAGTGATAGACTAGCAGGGTAAATATGATCTCATAGTAGTATTGAGACTTAGTTGGATGAGACTTAAGATCTGACTAAAAAGTGGAGCGTGTCCTAGGCCAAAGAAATGACAGGTTAGAAAAGGTAGTCAAGTAGGCAGAAGATACAGTTGATTCTGCCTATAACAACTATGTTGAAACTAATGAACCTGGTATGGAAGCAAGTTGAAGTGTATGTGGTGAGGATAAGGGCAAAATATAGAAACAATATTTCTGAGAGTTTTTGGGAGACCACCAACCAGATATGTGTCCCTAATAGATCAGAAAATGAGCACAGGGAAAGACTGTAGTCATGGGAACAGATACCAAAAATTATATGTGAAGTTTTATTTGATTAAAAGTACAGTATTTGAGAAGTTCTTAACTTGAATGCTGACATTTCAGCACTACCTGGAAGAAGTGCCATTCCAGACCAAAACAGTAACAGAAAGGAATTGTCTGTCGTCATAGAAGTAGCAAGAATATAAGCAGAAATCAACCTTCTTATTCTTAAATATCAGATGGGTAGAAAGGAGAAACCCCGGTATAATCAGGTATTCCTTTAAAAATGTGAAAATGAGATTCCATAGGGGAATCTATATGGGATTCTATAAGGGACTTGAGATTATATAAGAGAAGGTAAGATGGGTCAAGAGTACTTGGAAACCTCCAAAAGCACAAGTTTTACATTTTAACTGAATTTTTAACTTTCTAACAATTTTTTTTACCTTTAAATGATCATAAAAAGAAAGAGAAAAGAGAGACATGTCAGAAGTTACACAGGTGACTCTGAAAAAAATATCCCAGATCTAGAGAAAACTTACATGAAGGATGGAATGAAGAGTATACAACTAAAGATGAATAAAAGAAGCGTGAAGCATCCAAGAATAGTCCCAGTATGGCTAAAGTTCAAAATGAGCTCAGCCTTGCAGGACAGAAAATGTAAAGAAAAATCAGGAAGGGGTTTTTGGCAGTGCTAGAAGAAAGACCACCAAGCAATGGATGTAGTATTGCCGACAAAATACCAGGTAATGGAGGACAAAGAAAACGAACACTTCCTTAACTCTCGTTTTGTTTCAGTCTTCTCTATCAAGGATGATTACAGGAATGAAGAAGGCAGACCAAACGCTAGTAAGTGGGATTGGTATCCCAGAAGTATGCAGAGACCCTACAATGTTTCTGTGTTCTGTCTGAATTCCCATCTTCTCAGCTAGGTGAATTACATCACAGGAAGTTGAGAGCACTTCGGAGAAGGCTGAAAGCGGTATGATTTAAAGATTTTAGAAACGAGGAGTGCTGTAAACCAGATAGCTAAATGTTACATTACTTTTAAAAGGGAAAGAAAGACTTTGCCAACAACAGATTGGGGGCAGCACAGTATTATGGAAACAAGGATTTGGGAATCAAATAGCTTAAATCACAGCTTTGCCATTTATTAACTTTGTGACCCTAAGCAATGAACTTACTTCTCTCTGGGCTTTAGTTTCCTCTGCTATAAGACGGAGGATAAAAAATATCTGCCTCATAGGGTAACTGGGAGAAAATGAGGTAAAATATACCAAGCACTTAGCATATTAAATGCAAATAGTAAATGTTAAATAAATTAATTCTTCTTCCTCTAGTGAATGTGACACAGATCCCAGTTGACATTCTAGAATAAGTCACAAATGCTTGTAATCTCCTGGAAGACTGACTCAATGTGGCTTCACTGAGAACAAGCAACATGAAACTCACATCTTTCTTATGTAGGTTAACTACTGCACACAGCCATGTGCAGACCAGGCACACTTCTCCTTGGGGAATCAACGCTTTTCCTGTGGCCCCTCCCTTTATTTCATAGGCCTCAAATTAGGTCTTACCTTGCACTGAAAATCAGATCCTTCATATTTCATACACCCTGAAGCCAATGTGGTTTCTCCTTGGTCATCTTCTTCTATGATGGCAAAGCAATGCCCATTAGTTCTAAAAGAAAAAAAGCCAAAAAACCAAAACCAACTTCACATTGGAAAGTACTAATTAAATCTTGGTATGAATGTGACCAGTTACTGATGGCTTTTAGTTCTGAATTAGAATTACATTCACATTTGACTTACTGGCAAAACCGTATGCGTTTTAAGGCAAGTGAAAATTGTCACATCTGAACTAAAACCTAAAGGTCTAATAAAAATCCTGTGTCAGGTAGAAAAGGATTTTCTATTAAACAAGTCCCACCAAATATGAAATACTATGTAACTTCTCTTTGCTAATCATAGTCATGTGATCACAGAAAGATGATTTATACAACTTTATAAAGTAAATAATCTTAACGTTTAAAAATATACTTAAAAATAACTTTGTCTCTTTTCATCCATAAGATTTTCAGTATTCCCATACTGTACACAATAATAAATAAAAACAAACTTTCCTGTGAAACATAAAAATAGATTCAATGACAAAGAAAAGTATATTTGGGAAGACCAGACTAAGATCCTGAGAGGCACTTTTTATTTAACATGATAGGAAAAGAGGGAGAACTTCTGAATAGCTGAATTTTCAAGAAATTTATATAAATGTATTTGTATTTAATAAAATGTTATCGGGGCTTCCCTGGTGGCGCAGTGGTTAAGAATCCGCCTGCCAATGC
>NC_041214.2:66477089-66508549 GCF_002837175.3 Physeter macrocephalus | reverse complement strand
GTGCCCTTAATCCCCTCTCCTCGCGCCCCAGGAAGCAAAGAGGCAAGAAAAAGCCTTCTGTCCCTTCGGCAGCTCCGCGCCCGTTTCTGGAGCTCCTTTACGCAGTGCGCTTAATCCCCTCTCCTCTCGCACCAGGAGACAAAAAGGCAAAAAAAAAGTCTCTTGTCTATTCGGCAGCTCCGCGCCAGTTTCTGGAGCTCCTTTAAGCGGCGCGCTTAAACCCCTCTCCTCGCGCACCAGGAAGCAAAGAGGGAAGAAAAGATCTCTTGCCTCTTCGGCAGCTCCCGACTTCAACCGGACTCCCTCCCGGCCAGCCGTGGCGCACTAGCCCCCTCAGGCTGTTCTCACTCCGCCAACTCCAGACCTTTCACTGGGATCCGACTGAAGCCCGAGGCTCAGCTCCCAGCCCCCGCCCGCCCCGGCGGGTGAGCAGACAAGCCTCTCGGGCTGGTGAGTGCTGGTCGGCACCGATCCTCTGTGCGGGAATCTCTCCGCTTTGCCCTCCGCACCCCGCTGCTGCGCTCTCCTCCGAGGCTCCGGAGCTTCCCCCTCCGCCACCCACAGTCTCCGCCCGCGAAGGGGCTTCTAGGGTGTGGGAACCTTTCCTCCTTCACGGCTCCCTCCCACGGGTGCAGGTCCCGTCCCTATTCTTTGTCTCTGTTTATTCTTTTTTCTTTTGCCTACCCAGGTACGTGGGGGGTTTCTTGCCTTTTGTGAGGTCTGAGGTCTTCTGCCAGCGTTCGGTGGGTGTTCTATAGGAGAAGTTCCACGTGTAGCTGTATTTCTGATGTATCTGTGAGGAGGAAGGTGATCTCCACGTCTTACTCTTCCGCCATCTTGCCTCAGCACTTGGTGTATGGTCTTTATAATACATTGTTGAATTCAGTTTGCTAAAATTTTTGTCACCCACCCAATGTTCAGTGATATTGGCCTGTAATTTTCTTCTTCTGTGGTATATTTTTCTGGTTTTGGTATTAGGGTGATTATAGCCTCATAGAATGGAGTCAGAAGTGTTCCTTCCTCCGAAATATTTTGGACTAGTTTGAGAAGGATGGATGTTAACTCTTTAAATGTTTAGTAGAATTTACCTATGACACCGTCTGATCCTGGACTTTTGTTTGTTGAGAGGTTTCTTTTTTTTTTTTTTCAATTTCATTATTGGCAATTGGTCTATTCATATTTTCTACTTCTTCCTGGTTTAGTCTTGATGTATCTGTGAGGAGGAAAGTGATCTCCGCGTCTTACTCTTCCGCCATCTTGCCTCAGATGCTATTTTTGATCTAAGGCCTTTGCCCTTTCTTTTGATCTATAGTGAAAAGAAGAGGGCATTCATGTTTACCTGGGTGTATCTGCACTTCTGAGTATGGATCTCTTTAGGAGCACACTCATTTAAAGAAAAAACAATCTGCTTCTGTGTCCACCTCTGCACCTAGAACCAAAGTTCTTAGTCAGGCTAAGCTCTTACTAGGTTAGGCACACTGACCCATGGGATCCTCCCAGTCAGGAGCATATTATGGTACCCTATCAAACTGGGATTCTTTAAGTGTTCATTTGACATTCACTGAGAGATAAGACAGCACAGTGAAAGAAGAGGATGGAGAAGAAAGAGTACCTTCTTAGTACTTAGCTTCTCCTCTATTTCTCTGAAGAATTCAGTTTTGGTGAAAAATTCTCATACTATCATTCAGCAAAATAAAATCTTCTTGGTTAACCAGATCTGCCTTCCTGAAAGGCAGTTTATTGATTATCTATTGTCATTCAAGCACACCTCTTGGGATCTGACTTTCAGCTGCAAAGGGCTCATCACAGTATTTTCATATGTCTGTATTCTCCCTGTACCAGACCAGTTCCAGCAAATAGAGTTTTGTTCATTTCATAAGTTTCCCATCAGAGATGTTTCCATACTTGTAACCCCTCTGGAAATTGCCCAGGGACATTTCTGATGGTACGTCCTGTGTACAAATATTTGAAAAAAAGAATAAACAGATTCATTAAATTATGATATGATTAAATCATCGACCAAATAGAAAATTTATATAATAAAGCCAGAAAAAAGGTTGTAAAATATAGTTTACAATAATTATTCACATTCAAGGCTGTACATCAATACATACAACAACGTGGCCCCGAACATGAATTTTATCCAAATAATTCATATATTAGATTTTAAATAACACAGACTGAACTAGAGGCCAACAATAGCCAGCAAATAACCTTAAATAAGAATAAAAATACAAAAGTAAATATCCTAATATCATTGCATTATTTGTTTGCATAAGTTGTTTTTTTAAAAAAATTTTTGCTTTGCCTGTACATCACAGTTACAGCTACAGACCAGGTAGAGAATATTATACATGTTCTAACTGACTGCCACCAACCTGAAAGACAGCTAACATACTACTGATTCATCCTATTTTGTGTTGTTAAGGAACAGCTACAGCAGCTCTAAATATTGCAAAAATTTAATTGCAATATTTTGAGATCAATATTTTGAGATCAGTACCTCCTCTGCCTTCTCTATTAATTTCTCTGTGCTGTGCTGTTTGGGGAATATAGCCCCAATCAATCTCATGCCACATACATGTATATGAAGCATACACAGTAATCCAAAAATATCAATTTAACTTACAAAATACATAATTTACTGTTCAGCATCTCTCACTCAGGTCTGTGATTTAGGAGACACAAAATAAACATAAAACTTGGTTATTGCCTTCAATATATAGTCCATCATATGTGCTCTTCCAAATGTAAATTATATTGGAGCAGTTTATTCTTCAAAAGTAACAGTGGACAAGCCTTAAATTCACCCTGTTCTAGAATACATTTCCAACTTTTGGGTCTCAGCTATACAAAGGAGAGAGAGAAGATTAGGGGCGATGAAATGGACTGCATAGATGAAAAAAAGACTGTATAATGGACATTTTTTATTAGTCTCTTTTCAGTATATTTACATAAGGAGGAAAAAACCAAAATAAAACGAAAACAGGCTTATTAGTTTTTTAGAAGCTTGTTTTTGTAGATGCCATGGTGTTCTGTTTGGAATACAGCCCCAAACCATCACATTCCGTTATAATTAACTGGGCTGCATGTGACTTTTCTACTGATGGGCTGATTCTGAGATGGAAATTTTGGAGGAATCACATCAAATGCTGGAGTATGTACACACATTTGGTATAAAAGAATTGTAATTAAACTTCAGTCATCCTCTCCTACAGAGAACATTGAATTAGAGTCAAAATTGGTTTCTATTATGTTTAAGTCTGTCAGAGGCACTGGGGGATGATCGTTAAGACACTAGAGCAAAGTGAAATCTGTGGGCAAATGTTCTATTTATTATAAAGTGTGGGTGAATTTAAAGCTGCCCCTAGGGTGGATGCTGAGGGCAGCCTCCTGGAGGGATGTGAATGTAGTCTACCGTGATTCTCACCAACATAACCCTGCCACAAGAGTAGGGACTCTGGATCATTTAGGTCCACAGAGTGCACAGCTCTCTGTAGAAGAGTCTTTGAAGAATCAAGAGAAGAAAAAAAAAAAAAGAAAAAAGAGTCTTTGGATTTGAACTTAAGCTTTCTCTGCCTTTCTTCCTTCTTCCCACTTAGATTCAAATTAAGTTATCAAAGTCACCTATATCCTTACAAAAGAGCTCCTCCCTTCTTATCCTTTCTGAGGCAGAGTTTCTTGGGGAAAAGGAGGAAAGATATCTCCCTGATACTGGATTCGGAAGAATAAGTCAATCTTACTGTCACTATAATTCACTCTTGTCAAACACCATCATAAAGCAAAAGCATGAGTTTGACTCTTCCCCCAGTCAAACATAATTTCCACTCTGTCCTTTTGTGACTTCTATTCTTCTCCAAGACTCGCAATATCTATTGCAGCCTGATATACTCTGTATATAATGATTATACCAGCATAGGGCTACAATCAGTCAATCAGTAAGTAAACAAGCAGGTAAGTAAGTAAATAAACAAACAAAAAACCAAACAAACCAGCCTAGGGGTATGGTAAGAATTGATATTATCCCCATTATCAATAATAAAATAGTTGTCTTTGTCTTTATCCCCCTTGCCTCATGAACAAAAATCAATGGATCCTGATTCTATCTAATTTAAGTAATTCTTAGATTTTTCTCACATATGCTCCTGAAAAATCTTCTCAATTTCACAGTCACTATTAACTTTTGTTGTTTCATTCAAGAGACAACTTTTAACATATTGCAAAAAAACACTGTGCAATAAGATCATGAATAAGTAATGCTCTTTGTCCTTAAGGAGTATATAGTGAAGTAGAGGACAAATACACAGATAATTACAACAGTGTGATCAGGGCTATGAAAGAGATGTGTAGGAAGCAATGGAGCACAGAAGAGGGACACCTAACCCAGACTGGCAAGGATGGAGGTGACAGGAAAGGAGGGGATACACACATGTGCCCGAGTCTTGAAGGGTAAATAGGAGTAAGTTAAGCCAGGCAAATGAGAGAGGAAAGGTTGTCAAAGAGAGGTAACATACTGTTACATTCAACATTCAAGTTGGTAAGTAACTTGAATTTTGGGGACCCTAGCTCCTCTACCCACCAAAATTGGGTAATATTCAGCCAGCGTATACTAATATGTCTAAAACTGTACACACAGGTATGTATATGTGTGTGCATCTGCATGTGTGCCTAGGGTTCATTTTGACTGCTACGTTCTCTAGCTCCTCAGCTAACCTCATTATGTTGGTAAGAAGATCAATTAGGACAGTGTATGTGGACATACAAAGAAATCTATAAAATATAAATTTAAATATTTGAAATCTACCAGGATGACTCTGTTGTTTGACTCATATGTTGTTTGAGAAGAATGCTAAAGGTAAAAGGTGGAAAAACAAGGAAGAGAATTAACTTATGCTGAATTTCTACAAAGTACAGCATGAATCTAGGCATTTAGATATATATTCCTATTTAATAATTCCAAAAAACAAGTAAGTTGGAAAACACAATCACTATTTTGCAAATGACAAACTGAGACCAGAAAATTTAAATATTTTTCTCATGGTGAAACAACTATTAACTGAAAAAAAAAAAAAAGACAAAATTTGAAGCCACCTCCTTCTGTGTTCAAGTTCTCTTTCTGTATCTCTATGTAGCAGAGACCAAATGTTATGGGAGTACTTTGTCCTCTATTGATAATCACACCTGAACTTGTTCTGGTTCCAAAACAACAGGGCTAAGGACAGAAGCAGAAGTAACTGGGCTCTATAAGAATGAGGGGATGGTGCTGGGTCTCTGCTAGGCAGTGCTCTCTTTGTTTAAGAAACATTTATGACTCAGATTATATTCTCCTCTCCACACCCAAAAGCCATGTTATTAGGCTCATAGAAAATTATGTAAGAGACTGATGTCCAAGATCACATTTCACCATCAACACTATACACTGAGAGATTACTATGTGTTTGGCATTAGAAGAATACCATTTAGGAACGTGGGAAGAGTAGAGAGAACTTCAAAGAGAAGCTGGCATTTGAAAAGGACCTCAAAGAATAAGATACTAGGCTGAGAGAAAAAATAAATACCGAAGCACAGAGGTAAAAAGACCTAGGTTATACCTGGGAAATAATAAGTTCAAATTGCTCCCAGAATTGGTCATGGAAAAGAGAATAGAGATATCAGTCTATCTCTCAGGTATCTCTCAATGCTGTCTCTTCTCTCCATCCTCACTGCTACTGCCTTTATTAAATGTCAGAACTCTCAATTAAACTATAACAATAGCTTGTCACTATTCTCCCGGCTTCCCATTTCTCATCCATACCAGAGTAATCTTTTTATAATATATGTCTGCACAGTTCACCTCCCAACTTACAAATATTTCACTCTTTCAAAATCTTTTCAACTCTTTAAAGGAAAAAAAAGCCCAATCCCAATTATCAAACATTCACAATATCCAGTATCCAATACAAAATTACTAGACTTGTAAAGAAGCAGGATAATATGATCCAAAACAAGAAAAACAAATCAATAGAAAAAGACCTAGAAATGACAAAGATGATGGAATTAGCAGATGATGACTTTAAAAACAATTATTATAAATATAGTCAAGGATTAAAAGGAAAGCAGACATAATTATGAAAAAAAAACAGACTATAAAAGAGAAACAAATGAAACTTTTAAGGCTGAAAATACAATATCTCAAATGAAAAATTTACTGGATAGGTATACCAGCATATGAGACAACACAAAAGCAAATATCAGTTAACTTGATGATAGAGTAATAAAATTATTCAAACTTAAGTAGAAATTGAAGGGGAAAAAGCCTAAAAAACTAAACAGAGCCTCAGCAGTCTATGGGACGATATCAAATAATCTAACACTTGCGTAATAAAGAGGACAAAGCAGAAAAAATGTTTAAAGATATAATTATTTAAACATTTCCATATTTGATGAAAAATGCCAAATTAAGATTAAAGAAGTTTAGTGAAGCACAAGCAGGATAAATACACAAAAAAATCATACCAAGACACATTATAATCAAATTGCTCAAACATTTTCTTCTTCTATTTCCTATGTATTATTTCAGTGCTGTAGGGCACATTCATATCCTGATACAATGTCTGGTTCTGCACTTCACTGTCACAATGATAAGTGGTTAGTGGTAGTATTACCTGAAGCAATTCCTACACCGGGATAGGTAGAAATAATAATATGCAAAAATGACAGCAAGCACATAAACAAATCCAACTAAACCCAAACTAAATGCATCCCCAATTCAACTTCTCCTTAACTGAGTCTAAAATGCCAGTGGCTACTCCAGTGCCACCCAGACACTGGGATGACATGCTGGAGGAAGCGTCAGTATAGAAAGAAACAGTGGTCTTAAATGATTACCATTAAACTCTGCTATTTTTCTAAATTTTATAAAAATACTTGACCATCCAGTATATTACTAGGACTCCTGCAGGCCTGAGTGATGAGAAGCCAGGATGCCTGGATTTTATTAGCCTCTCGTTAACCTGCCTCTGGTGGTGGGGGAGCCAGCGGGGGCAGGAATGAAGTTGACGGGGAAAGCACAAGAGAAGAGACAATAAATTAATTACCAGCCCATGTCAACAGAGGAGTAATCACAGGACAAACAGCCCTTTATGTAAATATTAAGTCAGATTTATTTCTTATCATTTGGGGAAGGATAAGTTTTATTCTAGAAATGATTATATTACTCTGAATCAGCAAAATTAAGTTTTTTGCCATCAGCAAAACTGCTTGCTCAAACGTTAAGCTAAATTTTAATGAAATTTAAAAGTTACATCTTTGCTCAAAAAAAGAAAAAAAAACGGTAAATATCATGAGATTGGCCTTGAAAAACTGGAGAAACATTCATTCTTATGAAACAAATTTTAAAAAACAAACAAACAAAAAAAAAGAGGAGACTTTCCAGACAGTAAAAGCAAGAAAGAAATAGAGAATCCTTTGTATTAATCCAAAAAGTTCCTTGACTCCCTTTACTATGCATTCCACCAAGTTGTATTATTGAAAGAAATACAATTATACATCAAGTGAAAGGACAATATTATTTACCCAGAGTTGACTTCTTGTATTTAAAAGAAAAATGATGAATTTAGTACTTACAAAAATGACACATATTGGCTGAAGCCAGAAATAAAAAGAAAAAAAATTGTATGTTAGTCACCACATAACATTATAAAGATCTCTAAAATTGCCTTCTTGTGTCACTATTCACATATGAATTTTTTTATGATAACATACACTTTTATTTACTTTCTACTATCTGAAAAAGCTATTAACATTTTAGTCATAAGTTTATCAAATGAAATAAGCTCAGAGTGACTGATTCACTTGAATTGCAAATATCATCGCTTGGCCAACACTTAAAACTAATTGTCAAAATAAGATAAAAACTTAAGTAAAGAATGATTTAATGTCAATATCATACCATAAATAACAGCATATAATTTTAGCTGTTTTTGATGAACCTAAAAAAAACATTTTGAAAATAAAGTAGAAAAAGGTATTGCAGAGGCAACTAGCATTGTAATTACGAGATTTTGCTTTGATGTAGGTGTGTTTCTAAATTTTCTTATTCATATTAAAACTGATAAAACAGAGAATGTTTTCCTTACTTATGCCATAACTTATGCCACAGAACTGAATTATAGATAAAACTATTGATACTTATAAAAGGCTTTTGTTATCATAGTTGTCATTATGCCACTAAATAAATACAACTTGGGTGACATCCAAGACGGCCGGAGCCAGCCAGTCTTAACCACCCTGTAACCACCAAATTTTCATTACAAAAGCAAAATGTACATGCAGTCTCTAACTTGTCATTAAGTTGTATTCTAAAACACCTTTTGTAAGTGGCTATTCGAATGCATTTTGTCAGACTCACACTGATTTCCAAGGTGATATATTCTCAGGTCACTTAGAGAAATAAAGTTAACCCATAATATGCTAGAATTACAGAACAAATTATAGGAAGTATGTATAACAAGAATTCTTTGGAAACCACAGTTATTGATTTTTCAAGAAGTGCCAGGAACACACCTCATGTTTGCTGTAGTGGGATAGGCAGTTTTCCTTTGAGCTCCATCCTTGCTTATCTGGCAGTTAGAACAGAGAATCTATCAGCTTCAAGCTGATGTAGGAATCATGGGAGCTGGAGCTGGAGGAAGAAAGTTGGAAGGGATGATTGCTAAGAATGGAGGCTCATTGGTGTTCTGGTGTCTTGTAAACACTTCAATTGTCATTTGCCACCAATCTTTTTTGGTTTTTCTTACCAGCCATAGTGATGAGTTAGGCTATAAGATTCCTGATAACACCACCTTTGGTGTCTGACTCCAATTTGTTCCCTCTCAAGAACACTTAGAAATAGAGTATCATAGTTTTGCATCTTTTCTCCTACTTGACTTTTCCTTAAAATAAGCTGAAAAGGACTTTCCAAAGTGTTCATTTTCTTTGAGTTTTGTCTACTTAAATCAATTTTTACCACAACTTACAATGTGGAAACAAACAGAATGTCCTATTATGAGCCTCTCAGGTTTTTCCTTTTCATGTAGACAGTTGTCTTCATACATGATGTTACAGCAAGCTTGTTTATCAGAATCATCTATGAGTGATGGGACAAATATCTTTTTAAAAAATAAATTACAATGAATTTAGGGTTAGTCCTCTAATAAATGTCTTTGTCTCGCATTCTAATGTGTTTTTGTAAAGTGGGAAAGAAAGTAATTGGATTACGTACATATAAATAAGGAACTGAAAAGTGCCTACAATCTACCTTATCAATGCAAACATGGGTCATATGTCCTGAGTGACAATGTGTAAGAAATGTTAAGAAACACCTCTGTAGAAAATTTGACATTGTTACCTAACAAAACTTGGGTCCACTTGTCTGCTCACAGTAAAGCCAATCTACTGACACCGGGCTGTGGTAAAGGAAAGTGCAGCGCTTATTGTTAAGGCGCCAGACAAGGAGTTCAAGAAAGCTAGTGCTGAAAAAACCCAAACTCCCAAACGGATTTCAGGAAAGCATTTTTATAGGCCAGGTGAGGGAGGGGGCTCACAGGGTATGTGATCAGCTCGTGCACAGTTCTCTGACTGGTTGATGGTGAGATAACAGGGAGGTGTCACATGGGTTAACATTAAATCCTTAGGCTCCAGTAGGCCTAGGGGCTACATGCTCATGGTCATCAAGTACTTAGCATCTTCCATTTGGTGGGGGTTTTCACATCTGCAAAACAACTCAGGAAATTTGCATCAAATACTATTATCTAGGTATTTAGCTCCTCAGAGAGGCACTAAAGCAGAGGATATGGGAGAGGGTTCTGTCCCCTGAAGGCCCCATAGGGTCCTGCTTGGTTACAGAATCTTTATAGAGAGAAAGAGTTTTTGTAATAGAAATACCAGGTCCCTTGCTTTCTTGGGCATTTGGACAGACACCTTGAGGCTGAATCTGAGGGAATGCACTAATCGGCAAGTGCCCAAGCTCAGCATTGGGGTGGGGATGGAGGAGAAATGGAAAAGCAAGTCTTATTATTTCACCACTTCACTCTGAAATCCTGCCTCCTTGAAGTTTATCTTAGATCATATCAG
The DNA here is from genome assembly GCF_002837175.3 of Physeter macrocephalus. NCBI lineage: Eukaryota > Metazoa > Chordata > Mammalia > Artiodactyla > Physeteridae > Physeter > Physeter macrocephalus. The sequence goes on along the minus strand of NC_041214.2, from coordinate 66,498,457 downwards.
AAGCAAGAGGAAAAGCTGGATCCACCTATTTCCTAATAGTACTTAAGAGATAGGATGGTTCATCGAGTAAACATAGAAAGGAGGGAAGAACACATAGAAATATAAAGTGAAGTTAAAGGATTTTCCTATGTGCCTGCAAGTATGGGAGGGATATAAAATTTAGAGCCTACTTTTTTTTTTATCACATTCCATATTCAGAGTTAACTTGAGGAGTCAGTTGGAGTGTAGTACAATGCCCAGATCAGCCAAATTTTTTCTGTAAAAGCCATGCAGTAAATATTTTAAGATTTACAGATCATATGGCCTTTGTCACAACTATTCAATTCTGCCTTAAAGCAAGAAAGCAGCCTTAGACACTATATGAATGAATGGGTGTGACTGAGTTCTAATAAAACTTATTTATAAAGAAACATGCAGTGGGTCTGATTTGACCTCGGGGGGTCATAGTTTGTTGAATACTGCTATAATGGGTAAAGCACTGGATTTAGTTTAGCTGTTAACTAATGCGTTCTGTAACCTAAGTAATTTTGCTTAGTCCTCTTCAAGGTCTCTTTTTCCTCAGATCCCTCTTGTGTGAAATGAGAGTTAAACTAGCTCTGTAATAATGTATGTAATACACACACACACACACATACATATAGAATATATATAATAAATTTATATTGTTTTTATCAGGGTGAATATTATAATAGACAAACCTTAACTCTCAGTGGCACAACATAATGAAAGTTTATTTCTCACTCCTATGGAGTCCAAAGCTGATGATGCTGCTGGTGGGTGGCTCTTTGGGCAGCCCACCTACAAGCTGTGAGTCAGGGACCCCAGATTTCATTGTTAGGCTCCACCATTCAAAGACACATCAGTGTCATCCTGCCAGCAGTCCTGAGGAACAGAACACTGAGGATCACATATTCCATGCTTACCTATCTCAGTCTGGAGGGCACACATTCCATTAGTCATGGGGGTAGAAAGGAAAGAGTCTGAGAAATGGAGTCCCTTAAGGGGTGGTCATTGTCCAGCAACAACTCCACACTAGGTCAGGGGTGAACAAACTGTTAGTGGTCAGTCAGCAGTATCTGGCAGAATTACAAACACAAAATGTGACATTTTGCAACCTATAAAAATATTCATTATGAGTATTTGAAGACATTTTCCAGAAGTATTAAATAAGGCCCCTGTGAAAACTGGATAAGAATGAATAAATATGTTTATTTTATTATTGAAGTAACAGACACATCAAAAACCTGACCAATGGCTTAAATTTTCCACAGCAAATCAGTAGTAAAATTCAGGTTCAGGTCTTTGGGCTAAATCCACGCTTTCAAAGTTTTCTTTGATTTTTTTTTTATGAATTCACATGTTTAATGTGTTCAAATTTCCACAGGCAGCTGGTGCTCACACTTACAAATATATAACAATAACTGTTTCCTCCAAAGTCCAAATGCAATTCTATTTAGGCAAAGAAAGTTTCAGAGTCTGGAGATAAGCCAAAGCAAAAGAATTAAGCAGATTTTCAAACACAGAAAGCAGTTAATTTCTTCTTAGGGGTTCATAATTATAAAGAGATCATTAGAAGAAGATTTAAAATGGTATTGCTGCCTTGTCTTTGATGCTGCAGAACCATATATCTTTGATGCTTATGCTGCCCCTTATGTTCAGTCACTACGATTAGTTTTAAGCACTATTACAAACTAAGGGAAGCTGTTTATTCAACTGTTCATTGTTTCTGAATACTGAACACGGCACACACTTCTTTCTTAACAAAGTAATTATTTAAGAGGGAGATTATTTTCAGTCTACGAAACAAATAAAACAACTCTTTGAAAACAAAATTCACTTAATAGACATTTAGTGCTTATATACACCCAAAATGGTACTGGAACAGCGTATGCAGTGGCAACTGAAACCAATAACCATAAGCCCTGCCTTCACAGCTTAGCGAGCACTAGGGAAGTAAAAGATAAACAAGGAAAAAGACAAATATATAACCCAAAAAACTAAGCAAAAGAAAGAAACAGGTAGAAAATATTACGTGAAGTAACAATCCACTTATAGAGGGTATACAGGGGCAGTCTAAAAGACATTTAACCTGAGATTTAAGGGAGGGAAAGAATCAGCCAAGTGAAGCCCCAGGGGAAGAGAATTCCACTGAAAAAAACCAAATCAGCATGTGAAAAAGATCTAAAGCAGGAAAAGCCTGGCATGAATGGAACAGAAATTAGGCCATAGTGACTCCACTTGGCAAGCTAGGGGTGATAGGCACTGCAGGAGACAAGCAGGGGCCAGAACAAGGAAGGTCCGCAAGTGGACGCATGCACTAAGAATTTTATTCTGAGCTGCATGGGGAATCCACAAAAAGTTTTAAAGCAGAGCCAAGATTTTTATCTGATTTCATAAAAGATCATTTTGGCTGTTGAGTAGAGAATGTATTAGGGCTTGGGCAGAAGAAGAGAGGGAGGCAAAAAAGATTGACCCAAGAGCAAAAATTGATAAAACAAAAATCAGAATGAACTTTAATTTTGTTCCTTCTATTAAAAATGGCCAAAGATTAATTTTCCTGATATGCAACTAAATAGCTATTTAAATGAAAAGCTGAGTTAAATCAGAAAATTGAAGAAAATGTTTATGCAAAATATAGTATACCTAAATGAGGGTGTTGGTCTAGCTCTGTAAGCACATATAAGCTATAAGCTTTTGATATCTCATACCCCTATGTACATATCCACCTTACACACACACACACACACACACACACACACACACACACAATTTAAAACAGTATATGAGATATCTGATGATATTTCTTTAGAATGGTATTTCCCCAAGTTAGGGAACAGAAACTATATTAGTGATAGAGACGTGGTTTTAGGTAACATTGGACATGACATCTGATAACAGGACATAGTAAAAATAATATTAATTCAGATAGAAAGAACATTATTTCCTTTTCTTTCAACCTAATGATGTCAAAGGGGAAGTTTCCATTTAAGGCTAAGATTTATTTAATATCTCTATAACATGAACTAATCTTTATTTTTTCATAATAAAAATCAAGTTCCCATACTTTAGCAGACAGTGATACCTAGCTAGAATTTAATGATTTTTGTTTGCTTCTATTGAATTTGTTGTTACAGTAAGCTATCTATGAAAAGAGATATTTCTTTTATATTTTAGTAATAGGATAAAGACTCCCTAAAAATAGTATTTAAATAAAAATATGAATTGATTTTAAGAAAAATACTAAAGATTTAATGGTTTCTAACCGTTTGTAAAAGTCATAAAAGTAGTTAATAAATGACTGAAGTTTGGGAAACACTGATTTAAAATAAAGTTTGTTTCAAAGACAAGGAATAACTCAAAAAGTAATAAAAATTATAAAATCATCCTTACAGAAGACTAGAAAAAGTTTCCAGAACATTACTGACATCTCAGCAGGTCTTGTAATTGTTAACAAGCCCAGTGAGTATCAGATTAAAGTAGCAATTGTCCAAAGGCCATACAAGTCAACATCCAGCTTTTTCTTTCAGACAAGGAGTTATTAAAATAATGAAGAAGATGACAACCTTATTCAATTTGCTATGACTTTTGTGCAAAGAATAAGAAATAAATAAGCAAATATATACACACACATATGTATATATAATATACAATATACATATTATAAATGGACAATTGCTTTGCAGATTTTTCTTTACAATCAGGGAAAAAGCAATTTCAAAAACACCAACTAAATCTAGTAGCCCCAATGAGGTGTGGATGATTAAATCTTCATATGATATCAGATATTTGACTTGGAAATAGAAAGTATTGTACTTCCTCAAGGTAATTCAAAATCTTCAAGATTATTACACAAGACAAATTTTATTTGGACTCTTCTGTAAGATCTTATTACTTATTAAACATAGTTATCCCAAAGGAAAATTTAATTTTATGTGGAACAAAACATGTCAAACTTTGTATTGCATAAAGTAACTAATTATTTTGGTGTACTGTTTCCTCATTTAGATGTTTATTTGCCTGAAAATACAGCAGGACCAGGTCATCCCCTAGGAGCCCCTCTAACTCTGTTATTTGATCACTATTACTCCATTCATTCATTGATTCTTTCAGCAAACATTTATCAATTGCTTATTTTATATGAATCACTATGCTTCATGTTGGATATAAAATGCAAGTAAAATATGTCCATGCTGTCAAAGAGTTGTGAGTCTAATAGAGGAATAGAATGATGTGAACTACTAAGATGAAGTACAAGAAATTTTACAAGATGGCTCTCAAAGTTCTAGTTTAAAGTCTCTCTCCACTTGGAGGATGCTCCCAATGATTGCTCCAAATGTTGTCATTAGAAGATCCTGGATGGGGAAGGTCCTTCCAAGAATAAACCAAATTAGCTGACCCAGCAACTCAATCTACTTCCAGGGCAGTGATTCCTTATTATTCCGTCCTAGAAGCATGCTATGTATTATAAATATCTAAAATGATTTTGTTTTGTTTCCCACTCTCACTTTTTTGCAGTAATTACATTCATTTTTCTTTGATTTTACATTGAGTATTTGGAGAATAAATACATTTACCAATTATCCATATGTAGAAAATCATGAGGATCTAAAATTAGAATTGACTTGGAAGGCTTACACATTATCCAGAGATTTAGAATCTATCACTAGATGAGACTTCTGTTGCCTTCCTTTATGGACAGGGTGAGGATATTTAATATAGAGCATAGACTAAGACAGATGGATATGTATAGTAAATATAGAATAGGCAACTGGTCAGGTAGCAATGGTAATATATCATTTTCAGATACCAAAAACCTTTTTATATTTGAATCTCTGTCACTCTCAATCTATGTTCTCCTATTGGAGCTAAGTCTGCACCCATCCACTGGTTGGATCACCTGACTTAGTTCTAATTCAATCAGGGCATTACATTTGCTTAATCCTTATGATTAGCTGAGAATATGACCTAAGTGAGGCCAACTAGAATGAATCTCAGGACTTTGGTGAAAGCTATTTAAAGAGATTTACAGGGCTTCCCTGGTGGCGCAGTGGTTGAGAGTCCACCTGCCGATGCAGGGGACATGGGTTCGTGCCCCAGTCCGGGAAGATCCCACATGCTGTGGAGCGGCTAGGCCCGTGAGCCATGGCCTCTGAGTCTGCGCATCCAGAGCCTGTGCTCTGCAACAGGAGAGGCCACAACAGTGAGAGGCCCGTGTACCGCAAAAAAAAAAAAAAAAAAAAAAAAAAAAAAAAAAAAAAGAGATTTGCATTCTTTTCCACTGGGTGTGAAGTTATGAAAAAGAAAAAAATGTAAGTAATGGCAGTATAGCAGTCAGAGGCCCGTGTACCGAAAAAAAAAAAAAAAAAAAAAAGAGATTTGCATTCTTTTCCACTGGGTGTGAAGTTATGAAAAAGAAAAAAATGTAAGTAATGGCAGTATAGCAGTCATTCCGTGGCAATAATGAAAAATCATGTCAGAGAATTAAGTCAACATACAATAAGAACAATAACAGAGCTAAGCTGTACCAAGGAATGGAGAGAACTGAGCCCCAGTGACAAATAAGGTTATCTTAAAACCAGGTGAGAAATAAATTAATTCTGTCTTCAATATTCTCCTCTCCTCTCACTACCTATTTTACAGAGTCCCTGAAATATAGAGCAAGATTGCTCTTTATTTTCTAGAATTTTTTCCTGAATTATGGGTCCTCTTTTTTCTTTTAAATTTACTGACTACAATTAATTCCTAAAGACACAAGATGTCAATTATTTAAACTTAGAAAAACTGTCATTTGAAGCACCCCTTCTGTGCCTGTCACATTTAGCTACTCAACAAATATTAGTTCTTTTTCTCTCTTTCCAATCAAATGTGATAAAATAATCCATTTTTCAATGAGAATTTGTGGTAGAACCCCTTTAAAAAATAATAGTGGGCTTTGACTTAAACAGTAAAGTGGACTAAATAACCTGAAAGAATGTCTAATATGAAATGTCTAGAAATGTTGGATTTAATATAAGAAGCATCTTTTAAATTCATAACTGAGCAAACAAGAAAGCAATGGAATTCGGAGTCAAAAAAGCTGGGGGTAGGGGAGATTATAAGGCTAAAAACCAGAGTGGAAAACTACATTAGTTGATTTTAATAACCAACAGGTTTGGGCTTAATGGCCTCACAAAGACAGGAGATATCACACGGGATCCGAACAGGTTGGGTTATTGGAACTAATGCCCCCTCATAGAGCTTAAATCCTTAAAGGCTAAACCCTCAAGAAGAGTGAGCTAGAAAGGAAAAAACAAAAAATCTACCTGTCAGCAAGGGTATCCAAAAAGGAAACTTCTCTATCTTTATCTAGGATCTGCATGAGGTAAAAAAAACAAAAAAACAAAAAAACAAAAAAAAAACTGTTTTCTGTTACACAGGTTTGAATTTGACTACTTACATGATCCAGATAACCTCATAATATAGTGAAGTTTCTGGTTGATAGAAATCAATTGCACCTGAAAAAAATGCATATTCTTTCTGAAGAGATACACCTTAAAGCAAGCCTCAGAGGGTTATCATAGATAACATCTCACCAAATATAAATCCACCTTTAAAATTACATAATTCATGAGGAAACAAATAACTTCACAGAACTGAAAACAGCTGGAACAGGCCTCTAAAAATATCAGACAATGAAATTCTCAGCTTTAGAATACATTGTAGGTATGTTTAAAGTGTGTAAAGAATTAAAACTGTTGTGGAAAGATTACAGAGGAGCACAATACCATTAAAAATGGTAGCATATTTGTAGAAAACAAAATAAAATTTTCAGAAATGAAAAACATTACCATTGAACATAAAACTCAATTAGCAAGTTAAACAGAAAAACAGACACAAGGGAATAGAGAAATAATAAGCTGGAGGGTAGCTCTGAAGAGGTTGAAGGTGGTAGAAAAAATAAAGAGATGAAAAATATAAGCAAACGTAAGAGATTTGGAAAATAGAATAAGAAGGTCCAACATACATCTAATTGATATTAAAGAAGAAGAATAGAGAGAATGGATAAGAGGCAAAATTAGAAGAAATATGGGTTCAAATTTTCCAGAAATGATAAAAGTTGTTCAGAAAATACATCACTAGCATAAATAAAAATAAGTACAAACCCAGACATATTCTTATAAGCTTCAGGATACCATAGAGAAAGAGAAGATCTTATTAGCTGTTTTTAAAAGATAGAAAACCTAAACAGGAATGATGGATGGATGAAAAACCAATCCAAAAGTCAAGAAAAATAAAAAAACAGGCAAATAATAATTTGGAAATATTGAGGGAAAATACTATCAACCTAGAATTTTATATCTGATGTAACCATCTTTGCAAACAATTGTAAAATAAAGACATTTCTAGATTGAAAAAGAAAAATATCTTGAAAAATTTAGCAGCAATAGACCCTCCAAAATGGAACATCTAAAGAATATACTTCAGGGACTTCCCTGGTGGTCCAGTGGTTAAGACTCCTCTCTCCCAATGCAGGGGGCACAGGTTCAATCCCTTGGGGGGGAACTAAGATCCCACATGCTGTAGCCTAAAGTATATATATATACACATATATTTATGTATGTATGTATATATATATATATACACACTTCAGAAAGAAATAAACTGAAACAAGGTTTGAAATTACAAAAAGAAAAGTGAGGAAAGAAATTGGTAAAGGTGAATAAACACAAAAAACTGACTGAGTGAAACAACAATAATAACTAATTATTTTAAGGGTTATGAAACAAGATGAAACTAAAAAATGACAATGGTCTCATGTAAGACAGGAAGAAAAATCAGAAATGAATTGTTCTAAGATCTTTGTATGGTTTTAGAGATAAACAGAGATGCTGATTAACCTTAGAGTTTGTTAAATATCATATGCATGCATGTTAAAATTTTAAGGACAGTCACTGAAAGACTATAAAGAAGGTATATAAATTGCAAAACCTGTACAGGGAGGGAAATGGAATAAAAACAAATTTGAAATATCAAAATATAGACAGGAAAGAAAAACAACTTACAGAAAAAGAAGTCTAAATGGAAAACCCAGAATGTATCAGGATTGACAGTATATGCAGAAATTGCAAGTACAGATTTTTAAAAATTGCTTACAAGATGTGCATGTAAAACTTGAAAGCAAATAGGTTGCAATTAAAATGTTGAAAATTATATACAAGGAAATTACTAGTCAAAAGTAAGATACTGTAGCTTTATAGATGTTTGTACAAAACAGATTCTGAGATCAAAAGAGTTTTCATGAATATAGAGATGTACTTCATAATTTTAAAAGATGAATTTCACCAGGTTTCTTACAATTCTAAATATTTATACATTTCATAGTATTTTTCAAAACTATTAAAACAAAATGACAGAATTTTACAGAAGACAAATCCACAATAATGTGTGAAAGTTTGATACAGTTTTTGTTTTTGTTTCTTTTGGTAACTGAGAGCTCAAGCAAAAAAGAGAAAGAGAGAGAGAAGGAATGAGAGAGAGAAAGATTTGAACAGCTAAGAAGGTTGATGTATTAGTCTGATCAGTCTGGCATAACAAACACCACAGACTGGATGGCTTAAACAATAGAAATTTATTTCTCACAGTTCTGGAGACTGGAAGTTCAAGATCAAGGTGCCAGCAGGTAAGTTTGATACTAACACCTCTTCTCTTGGCTTGTAGATGGCCACCATCTCACTATGTGCTCACCTGACCTCATCTTTCTGCACAGGTGGAGAGAGAGTGAGTGATCAATCTCCCTTCTCCTCTTCTTATAAGGCCACTAGTCCTATGGGACTAGGGCCCCACCCCTGTGACCTCACTTCACCTTAATTACCCCTAAGGACCCTATCTCCAAATACAGTCACACTGGGGGTTAGGGATTCAACATATAAATTTTGAAGGGACAAAATTCAATCTATAGCACTTGATATATAGAACTTTGAATCCAGCAATTAGAGAATACACAAGAACACAGAAGACCATTATAAAAATTGTCCAGTGCATTAGGCCATTAAGCAATGCTCAATAAATTTAATAAATCTGTACCATTCATACCACATTCTCCAACTAAAGTGCAGTTAAGTTAAAAATCAATAAGAAAAAGAAAACTAAAATAAAAATTTCCATACATTTGAAATTAAATAACATGTATTTAAATTACTTATGTATCAAATATAAATTAAAAAGGAAATTAGGAAAGACTTGAACTTGAGAAACATAAGCTTCTGTGTGTAATATGATATAGCTATCTCCTACAAAACCTTGATTTCTGCAAAATCACCCACTAAAAATAACAGAACATGTCAGAATGATAGGTCTAGAAGTGAAACATTTAAAATTTATGTATTTTGTAACTAGAGAGCTGATAAAAAGAATAACAATCCTACTAAAATAATAAATAGCATAGTTTAAAGGACATGCTTTGTTTTAAATAAGTGCTGTAGTAAATATAAAACTTTATTTCTTTGATAGGCAAATATAATAAGGGTTGTAAGGAAGCATTGAGGGCACTGAATTATAGCAAGGGGGAAAGGCATAGAGATGAGGAAAAATCACACAATCAGCAACCATTCATACCACATTCTCCAACTAAAGTGCAGTTAAGTTAAAAATCAATAAGAAAAAGAAAACTAAAATAAAAATTTTAGTTTTTTATTTAGAGGAAGCACATGGCTTAACTAAATAAAAAAGAAAAACACTGAGTGAATAGGTACCATGAACAGTACCATATTCCACCCCCCACCCAGCTAGCAGCATTCAGCAATAATAGTGCATTTTCTATTTTAGTGTACTTTCTGTTTTACTGCTCTTACTTTTGGTAAGATAAACTATCAACATGTTAACTTTTTTTAATGCATGAACCAAAGCAATGTATGCATTATGCTGTCATCATTCTCTTATGCATCACACATGAGCTAATTCTTATTACAGAAAACCTTATAGCAGAAGAGTCTTAACATATGCAAAAATTCACTATTAGAGGGAAATTAATAGCCTTAAATATTTTTATTAGAAAACATGCTGAAATTTAGTTAGCATCTGAATAAATTGGGTTCAGTCAAGAGAAAGAAACAGGAGGAAGTTTGATATCATTTAATATCATATAATAAAGAATTATTAGTTATGATTGGAAAGCTACAATAAAGATAGAAAGAAAACTGTAAAGGGAATCGATCCTATGCCTGTGAGAGAATGTCCAAGGAAGGACAAATTTGAAAGGGAGGTTCAAACCTTGTTGAAGAAGGTGTGGTTGCAGCCAATTAGATAACAAAGAAGTTTGCCAGATTGCCAAGCCAGAGCTGATCCACACTTGCCAGACAAGCAGGAACAACACTTTGGAGAACAGACAAATTGAGGCTGATGGTGAACAGGTGGCAGATGGAGTTGGGACATCACTGTGGATTTGATAAAAGGTGCTGTGCTCACATCAGGATGAGTGGAGGAAATAAACCTCCAAGACACAACCAAGCCAGGCTGACAGGTAAGCCCTGGGAGACTGGTGTGTGGCAAGTTGGAGGTGGTTGGTTGATGTGGGAGAAGGGGGCACTGCTGATGTTGCTACTGGAACCAGGAGCTGGAGAAGCCTCTCTATGCAGGAACTTAGTGCTCTTCTTGTGAGCAGCTTGGGCCTGTGGGGTTCTGGGCCAGCTTTAAGTTGGGAAAAAGTTCCACTAAATAGCAGGCCCACTGAGGCTCCTAGCATGGTACCAATAGGACTGAGGTAAGGGTACAGGGAGCAGAGATCTTGGCTGAGGCACCAGCTCATGCTGTCAAGAGCTCCTAGCTATGTTGTTGCTGCCTAAGTTAAGAGCGACAGAAAGCACACAACAGGAAAATTCTGGAGAATGCTGAATCCTACAGGCATCTAACACAAGAGGTTCTCTGAAGACCAAGTAGTGCAAAAAAAGCCACATTCTTCAGGAATCTAGTGAGCAAGCTATTTTGGAAGCAGGAATGTCCTTCAAGATCTTTCTGGCAGACTAAGGAGAAATATTTATAAGGTTAAGCTCCTTAAAAAAAAAAAAAGCATGAACTTGGAATTGAGAGTCAATAAGTCAATGACCATCATAGCTTCCATTTGTGAAGCTAGAAAAAGATAATAATTCCAAAGAACATAGAAGAAAGAAAATAATGAAAAAAGGCAAATTTATAGAAATAAAAGATACAATAAAAGAATCAAAAAACCAAACACACACACACACACACACACACACACACACACATACATACACTGACTCTTGAAAAGACAAAGGACACACACACACATACACTGACTCTTGAAAAGACAAAGGATACAAATCTCTGTCAGGATTGATCAAGAAGAAAATTTCTGAAGACTCATAAAAAAAGTTTGGATTGATAAGGAATATGTAGGTAGAATTATGGCAGAGGCATACAAATAAAATAACACTATAACTAAATTTAAGCCCATAAATTTGAAAACATAGACAAAAAAATCTTCTAGGAAGACATAACTTATCAAAATTAACTCAAGAAGAAAGAGAAAAATTCTAAAAACACTTATGATCATTAAAGAAATTGAATCAGTAGATGAAGATCTACCTTCCAACCCACACAAACACAAAGAATAATATCAAAAGGACAAGGCCAAGTAATTCTATTGGCAATGTATGCCAAACTTCCAAAAAAGAAAAAGAAAGAAAAGAAAAACCCTCAAGTAATTTTATAAGATTAATATAAGTTTGAGACAAAATCAGAAAAGACATTACAAGAAACAACAATTATAAGCCAATTTCACTTTTAATATAGGGTGAGGCTAGAACAAAAAGGTTTGATTTCAGTTTAAAGACTGCCAAGAATGATGACTAAAACCTAATACATGGTGACCTTCATTTCAGTTTCCTATTGAATCAGTTAACAAGTAAAACACAAAATATATGAGATAAAGAAACAAGTGAGAAAGTAGATACAGCTTCCCAATTCTTGCCTGGTTTCTCAGAGATATGCTTCTTAAGTTTTGTTTTCAATGAAAAGAGGGCAGGATGAGAAACCCACCATATCAAAGAAGCCAAAGTAACCAGATTTCTTCCATTTGTGCTTTAGAAAAAGGAGAGGGGTCATATCATTCAAGTGTCTATCTACTACTATATAAAGGAATTCCTTTTTACACTAAGATGACCACAATTTTGTGTCATCAATGCATTGTGTTTTTATTACATTACTGGCTCTGTAGCAGGCTTGACTGTAGCCTATTACAAATATATACAAAACTCCTAAAAATATATATCTGCAAATTGAAATCTGCAATGTATTTTAAAAAATAAATAATGATCAGGTCGGGTATACCTTAGAAGTATAGGGATGATATAATATTAAAAGCTCTTGTAATGTAATACAACACATTAATAAAGAGCAAAAAGCATAATTTTTGCACATGCAAAAAAGAAATGCATTCTGTTAAATCAACTCCAATTTATATTTTAGAATAAAAAACTTATCAAATCATAAATAAAAGAGAATCTTCTTAATACAAATAAAATGAACTATGTAGACACAATAGTTTGGGTTAGTATAATCTAAAAACTCTTTTACCAATGCTGTCTTCCATTATATAAGCCACAAAGCCGAATGCTCACTTTCCCAGTCTGCCTTAAAAGAGTTCTAGTCTGGGTAGCTGAACTTGCAGCAGGCATTCTGAAAGCATGAGAGGAAGGTCTACACTAGGCTTATTTTTCCATGAGAAAAGATAACTTCTTGTATTTGAGATACTAGATTCTTGTCACATTTTCTGTCACCTTACAAATGAACACATCCACAAGAGATCCAGATTACCTGACAAAAACCTGCAATGATTTCCATAATTAATGTTGAAATTCTAGAAACATTACCTTTAAAAATTAAGATCGAGACAAAGATGCCTGCCATTACTGGTTCTGTTTAGCTGCACACTGACTGTTCTTGTCAGTCCAGGATGACAAGAACAAAGCTAAAATCTATGAGATTTGGGAGAGAGAAATGAAAACTGTAATTATCATAGAAAAACACTGAAGGGATATACAGGCAAACTGTTATAATTAATTAGAAGAATTAAGCAAGAATATTGGATAGAAGATTAATATACAAAACCATAAAATTTCCATGCTCCAGTAATAGTAAATGTGATTTTTTTTTTTTTTTCGGTACTCGGGCCTCTCACTGTTGTGGCCTCTCCCGTTGTGGAGCACAGGCTCCAGACGCTCAGGCTCAGCGGCTGAGGCTCACAGGCCCAGCCACTCCGTGGCATGTGGGACCCTCCCGGACCGGGGTACGAACCTGCGTCCCCTGCATTGGCAGGCGGACTCTCAACCACTGCGCCACCAGGGAAGCCCAGTAAATGTGATTTTTAAATGTAACAATAACTTTCAGTAATCTAGGAATAGAGGAGAACCTCCTAAACTTGATAAAGAATACCTACAAAAAACATATAGCTAACATCATATTTAATGGTGAGAAAATTGAAATTTTCCCATTAAGATTAGGAACAACGCAAGGATGTCTCTTCTCACCATAATTTTGAACATCATACTGTAAAATCTAGCTAATGCAGTAAGATAAGAAAGGAAAATAAAAGGTATATAGATTAAGAAGAAAGAAAGAATCATGTCTTTGCAGATGACATGATTGTCTATGTGAACGATCCAAAAGAATCAACAACAACAACAACAAAAAACTCCTGGAATTAATGAACAATTATAGCAAGGTTGCAGGATACAAGGTGAATACACAAAAGTCAATCACTTGCCTATATACCAGTAATGAACAACTGGAATTTGAAATTAAAAACACAATACCATGTACATTCGCATCCCCCCCCAAATGAAATACTTAGGTATAAGTTTAACAAAATAGGTACATAACATATACGAGGAAAATTACAAAGCTGTGAAGAAAAATATCAAAGAAGAACAAACAGAGAGATATTCCATGTTCATGGATAGGAAGACTCAATATTGTAAAGATGTCAGTTCTTCTCAGCTTGATCTATAGATTCAATGCAATCCCAATCAAATACCAGTGGTTAATTTGTGGATATTGACAAACTTATTCTGAAGTTTATGTGGAAAGGCAAAAGACCCATTATAGCCAACACAATGTTGAAGGAGAAGAACAAAGTTGTAGGACTGACATTACCTAACTTCAAAACTAACTATAAAGCTTCAGTAATCAGTAAAGACAGCACAGCATGGTGAAACAATAGACAAATAGATCAATGAAATAGAATAGAGTCCAGAAATAGACCCACATAAATACCGTTAACTGATCTTTGACAAAAGACCAAAGGAAATACAATGGAGCAAAGATACTTTTTTTTCAACAAATAGTGCTGGAACAACTGGACATACACATGCACAAAAAAAATAATCTGGACACAGACCTTCCATCCTCCACACACAAAAAAACCCCACAACTCAAAATGGATCATAGACCTAAATGTAAAATAAAGATCTATAAAACTCCTAGAAGATAACATAGGAGAAAAACTAGGTGACATTGGTTATGACAATGACTTTTTGGACACAAAACCAAAGTCATAATCCATGAAAGAAATAATTGATAAGCTGGAGTCCGTTAAAATAAAAAAAACTTCTAAAACTTCTACTCTGCTAAAGACAATGTCAAGAGAATGAGAAGACAAGCCACAGACTGAGAGAAAATATTTGCAAAAGACACATCTGACAAAGGATTGTTACCCAAAATATGTATTGAACTCTTAAACCTCAACAATAATAAAACAAACAACTAGATTTTAAAATGGGACAAAGATCTAAAAGACATCACACCAAGGAAGATATACACATGGAAAATAAGCACACACACACACAAAAGATCCTCCACATCATCTGTCATCAGGAAAATACAAATTAACACAATGGATACCACTCCACACCGATTATAATGGTCAATAAAACACTGACAAAACACTGATAACACCAAATACTGGTGAGTTTGTGGAGCAAAAAGAACTGCATTCATTGCTAGTGGAAATGCAAAATTGTAAAGCCACTTTGGAAAAAAATTTGGAATTTTCTTACAAAACTAAACATAATCTTAGCATATGATTCTGCAATCATACCTCTTGGTATTTATCTAAAGGAGCTGAAAATTTATGTCCACAAAAAAACCAGCACATGAGTGTCGTTAGCAGCTTTATATACAGTTGCCAAAATGTGGAAGCAGCCAAGATGTCCTTTAGTAAGAGAATGGATAAATAAACTGTGGTACTTCCAGACAATGGAATATTCTTCAGCACTAAAAAGAAATGAGCTATCAAGTCATGAAAAGACATGGAGGAAACTTAAATGTGTATTACTAAGCAAAAGAGACCAATCTTAGAAGGCTACATACTGTATGATTCCAAATATGTGACATTCTGGAAAAGGCAAAACTATGGAGAAAGTAAAAGGATCAGAGGTTGCCAGGGGTTAGGAGGGAGGGAGGAATAAATTGGTGGAGCATAAAGGATTTTTAGGGCAGTGAAACCACCCTGTCTAATACTATAATAATGGATATAGGTCTTTATACATTTGTTCAAAGCCATAGAATGTACAACACCAAGAGTGAATCCTAATGTAAACTATAGACTTTGAGTGATAATGATGTGTTAGCGTAAGTTCATTGATTGTAACAAATGTACCACTCCGGTGGGGAATATTGATAATGAGGGAGGCTACACATGTGTAGTAGGGACAGGGAGTACATGGGAAATCTCTGTACCTTCTACTGAATTTTGCTGTAAACCTAAAGCTGCTCTAAAATCTTTTCTATAATTAAAAATATTACAATGACTTGTGCTTCCAGCCATGATAGAGGGACAAGACTTAATCTCGACTTAACTTCATGTTGGAAACAACTAGAAAACTGGACAAAATACATCAAAAACCTGTTTTAAGATACTGGAAAATATACACAGGGTGAAACTGATTTCTCAAAACAGGGAAATGAAGAAATGAGCCCTACAAGCACCGTGTCGCTCCTCCTGGAAGCACTATCTGGATTACAGTGGAATGAGGAAAATCACAAGCATGACATGGTGGTCTCACTAACTGAAGAGAAAAATATTCCAGTTCAATGAATCTGAGGTAGCTAGAAGTTGCAAGGCAGAGTTGCAAAGATAAACTATTCAAAAAAAAAAGAACTCCAGGAATCTGTATAGGAATCCCTTTCAGTCTGTTGTTAAACACTAAACAGTACACGCACACAAAAAAACTCCTTGAGGTCAGGAAATAACGACCAGTGTGCTGAAAATTGCAGCATTTCCGGAGCTCACATAGTATAGGGAGTCATTCAAACTCTGACCAACTGGAGTGGACCATCCTTGATGATCAGCAGGACAGTCAGTGGAGCCTAATTTATTCCTAAAGACTGGTCTATATGATGCTATCAAATTCTAAAAATAAACCTCAAAAGAGTCAAACTGATCCATAATAATTAAACTGTTTTCCAGACAAAGCAAAACAATTTTTAAAAGAAGATAACAAAATCTAAGCACTTAGCAACATAAAATCACAATGTCCAGCAACCAATCAAAAAAACAAACAAAAACAAACAAAAAGAACCCAAAAAACAACAGAAAGGCCAAGAAATCAGAAATTGTGACCCATAAGCAAAACAAACAGTTGCATAAATTCTCAGAAACTAAAATTAGAAAGTAATTTCATCAACCTGATAATGGGCATCTATAAAATTCTACAAGTAACATCCACAGGGTGAAAAACTGAATGCTTCCCTCAAGCTAAGAAACAAGGATATCAGCTCTCATCACTTTATTCAACAATGAATAAAAAACATGTATTTGGGGAGGGAAGAGATACATTTTCTTTTGCATCCAAAGTCTTCAAATTTCTGGTGGAAAAGTAAATTGGTACAAGAGAGTTTGGAGGTCAATGTGCCAATATTTTATAGTTTCAAAAGCACATGGTTTATAAGCAAGCAATTTCACTGTTATATCATATGACGTAGAAAACAGTTACACACATACACAAAGAGACAATTATAAAAATATTCATAGTAGTTTTTTTTGCAATAGCAAATACTTGAAACATGAGAATGGACAAATAAATTGTGGTGAAGTCATACAATGGAATTATTATTCAGCAATGAAAATGTATGTGCTAGAGTCACATATGGAAAAAATATCAAAAACATAATGTTGAGTAAAAGAAGCTCCCAGGATACACAGAGAATACAATAATAAAATATGCAAAATGACGTCAAATATTATTTAACAATACACACTTAATTGGTAAAAGTATAAACACACAGAAGGTTAAACTACACATTTAAGACTGTGGTTACTTTTAGGCTTGATCTCACACAATGAAATCATGGAGGCATACGTAAAAGGGCTTCATCTGTATTTGTAATGCTTTCTTTATTAAGCTATATAGCAGATACAAGGGAGAATAGTGTATTACTTTTGTATTTTTTTGTAAGTGAAGTATATCATAATGTAAATGAGTAAGGAAAATAAATAAAATACCATGAAACTATCCAGCCAGATAAGGAAAAAAAAACGTATTGCACATTATGGCCTAAAGTGATTATGTTGACCTTGTTAGAACTTAGAATGATAGATCTTAGAAGAATCAATAAAAAGTCTTTCAGGAATAAATAGAGGAAAATGTTATTCACTATTCATGAATTTTTGCCTGTTCTTACTAATCTGCCAGAGGCTCTTCTCTGAAGAAGACAACGAAACAGCCTATCAAAGGAGTATGTTCTCTAGGTTTTTGTACCATATTGATTAAAATCATCTCTTAAGACACTTTCCTCTATCCATGATAAAATTTAACTCATAGCCAAAGTAGCTCCTGTTCCATGTAAGACCAACCTGGTTTCTAGCAACATGCACATTTTGTAAATATGTTGACAAAAAGATATGTGGGACGGGATATACATTATCCTCTCTCCAAAGTTGTGAAATGGAAAGTGTCTAAGCTAGAATGTAAAGTTATTCCTCCCCTTGAGGGAACCCCATGTAGAAAGCACTCATTCATTCTCTTAATTTCACCTTTGGGAATTTTGAAATAAAGAGGAATCTGTCACAGTAATGAGATAATATGTCCAAAAGAAATGCAGACCACACCCAATAAAACTGCCTTTTTCTGTGTCGTGTTTTAAGGACAGGTATTCTTTATGTTTAGAGAAAAAGTCAGTGTGAAGAGAAATATGCAATTATGCTTTAGAAGGTAAATTTTAGACACATTAAAATGATGATCTAATATATAATTCCTATCATCTGTTCTCACACACACATCCTGTCTTTATAGCTATAATGCAGTATATCTGATAGTAAAGCCTCAAATTAAAAAAAAAAATTGTGTGTGCATGTAAGAAAGTAGAAAAGAGAAGATGTACGAACTGTCTGTTTTTGATCCAACCTACTGAACTGTGCATGACAAGATAATTTCAGAATTTCTATTTCCTAAAACTGCTTAGATGATACATGATCTAAAAACAACCTAAACAATTAACTCCTACTCATTCTTCAAATTGAAGCTCAGGTAAAACCTCCCTTGGAAAGCTCTCCCTGGCACCTCCTTCCTTCCTGCAGCTTAATTAGACACCTCTTTCAGCAGCTCCATTGTCCCCAGTCTCTCATCCATGGTGCCAGTAGCACTAGTGCTCCATAACCATCCTCTATGTGTAACTCAGAGCCTGAGCACCGGGGGTCTGATCTATCTCAGGGTTCTCAACCTAGCCTCAGGCCTGGCACTTAGTATTCACTCAACAAATGTTTGTCAATCTAACCTCTTTATATTATATATTCTGGATCAACATTCCAGTGAATATAAACCTAATTAAGATCTTACTCTTATATTTCAAGCAAGGTATGAGAAAAAGAATGCCCATTTCCCAATAACATGTTGCCATTTTATGTTTTCATTTTTCTCTCTTCTGCTACTCTAGCAGAGGAGCCCCTGTGACATAACTAGAGACAAACTGATTCCCCTAATAGAAACAGCAGGTACTTTTCTACTTTCCAGAACACTGTGTTTAAAATATACTTTAAATGAAGTTGGTGAAAGATGCCATGATATAAGCTTACCTTGATGCATATCTTAGCAACAGAGAAAGTACTTGATTCAACATGCAGTTAAATTTTGTCTTAGATAATATTTGATATAATTTTCGTAATACACCTGGATTCTAGTCACAGTATGTACAGCTATATGCAAGAATCCTGCATTTGAAAAAATGGAATAAGGGATATATTGAATTATGTACTGTATGAAAAGAAGTGACAGATGGTATTATACAGCAAGTGGAAACAATGGTATTTATACAATAAGCATTAAATACATTTCTCTAGATAAATGGGGTTATTTGCAGGTATGACGCACCTAACCCTCGTTTATTTTAGGTTCGAGTGCATCGCACAGCTTATTTTAGAGGCTGCATCTGTCAGAATGAAACTGATGTGATACAGAAATTCAAAAGATATCAGAAAGAACTCCAATTAAACCTAGAAATGTGGGAATACAAAGAGAACATAAAACTAAAGCTTAGATTTCTTTGGAGGTAGAAGGAGAATAAAATAAAAATTGAACTTCGGGCTTCCCTGGTGGCGCAGTGGTTGAGAGTCCGCCTGCCGATGCAGGGGACACGGGTTCGTGCCCAGGTCCGGGAAAATCCCACATGCCGCGGAGTGGCTGGGCCCGTGAGCCATGGCTGCAGAGCCTGAGTGTCTGGAGCCTGTGTTCCACAACGGGAGAGGCCACAACAGTGAGAGGTCCGCGTACCGCAAAAAAAAAAAAAAAAAAATTGAACTTCAAAGAGAAATGAGGGAAAAGGATTTAAAGTCATGCATGTATAAGTCACTTAAGAAAGCATTCCCTGAATGAAGAACTCCACCCAGGTACAAGAAGTCTAAATGGAAAAAAAAAACAAAAACAAAAACAAACAAACAAAAAAAACCAGAGAGGAGGAGAGAAGATGGCGGAAGACTAAGATGCGGAGATCACCTTCCTCCCCACAGATACATCAGAAATACATCTACACGTGGAACTGCTCCTACAGAACACCCACTGAATGCTGGTAGAAGACCTCAGACCTTCCAAAAGCCAAGAAACTCCCCACGTACCTGGGTAGGGCAAAAGAAAAAAGAAAAAACAGAGACAAAAGAATAGGAATGGGACCTGCACCAGTGGGAGGGAGCTGTGAAGGAGGAAAGGTTCCCACACACTAGAAGCCCCTTCATGGGCGAAGACTGCAGGTGGCAGAGGGGGAAGCTTCAGAGCCGCGGAAGAGAGCGCAGTAACAGGGTGAGGAGGGCAAAGTGGAGAGATTCCCACAAAGAGGATTGGTGTCAACCAGCACTCACCAGCCCGAGAAGCTTGTCTGGTCACCCCCCCGGACGGGCAGGGCTGCGAGCTGAGGCTCGGGCTTCGGTTGGAAGCTGGGAGAGGACTGGGGTTGGCGGCGTGAACACAGCCTGCAGGGGTTAGTGCACCACGGCTAGCCGGGAGGGAGTCCGGAAGAAGTCTGGAGCTGTCGAAGAGGCAAGAGACCTTTTCTTCCCTCTTTGCTTCCTGGGGCACGAGGAGAGGGGATTAAGCACGCCGCGTAAAGGAGCTCCACAAACGGGCGCGAGCCGCGGCTATGAGCGTGGACCCCAGAGAGGGCATGAGACGCTAAGGGTGCTGCTGCCGCCACCAAGAAGCCTATGTGCGAGCACATGTCACTCTCCACACCTCCCCTCCCAGGAGCTTGTGCAGCCCGCCACTGCCAGGGTCCCAGGACCCAGGGACAACTTCTCCGGGAGAACGCACGGCGCGCCTCATGCTGGTGTAAGGTCACGCCGGCCTCTGCTGCTGCAGGCTCTCCCCACATCCGTACCCCTCCCTCCCCCGGCCTGAGTGAGACAGAGCCCCTGAATCAGCTGCTCCTTTAACCCCGTCCTGTGTGAGCGAAGAACAGACGCCCTCAGGAGACCTACGCACAGAGGCAGAGCCACGTCCAAAGCTGAACCCTGGGAGCTGTGCGAACAAAGAGGAGAGGGGGAGGTCTCTCCCAGCAGCCTCAGAAGCAGCGGATTAAAGCTCCACAATCAACTTGAAGTGCCCTGCTTCCTTGGAATGCCTGAATAGACAGCGAATCGGCCCAAGTTGAGGAGGTTGACTTTGGTAGCAAGATATATTATTATTTGGACTTTGGGAGCAAGATATATTATTATTTCCCCCTTTTTCTCTTTTTGTGAGTGTGTATGTGTGTGCTGCTGTGGGAGATTTTGTCTGTATAGCTTTGCTTTCACCATTTGTGCTAGGGTTCTGACCGACCTGTTTTTTGTGTGTTTGTTTTTTTTTTTACTTTTTAAAATTTTTCTTAATAATTATTTTTTATTTTAATAA
>NC_041214.2:66476618-66476950 GCF_002837175.3 Physeter macrocephalus | reverse complement strand
GACTTTTTCCCCTTCCTTCCTTCCTTCCTTCCTTCGTTCCTTCGTTCCTTCCTTCCTTCCTTTCCTTCTTTACTTTCTACTTTTTCTCCCTTTTATACTGAGCCGTGTGGATTACAGGCTCTTTGTGCTCCAGCCAGGCGTCAGGGCTGTGTCTCTGAGGTGGGAGACCCAACTTCAGGACACCGGTCCACAAGAGACCTCCCAGCTCCAGGTAATAACAAACGGCAAACATCTCCCAGAGATCTCCATCTCAACACCAAGACCCAGCTTCACTCAACGACCAGCAAGCTACAGTGCTGGACACCCTATGCCAAACAACTAGCAAGACAGGA
>NC_041214.2:66474731-66476292 GCF_002837175.3 Physeter macrocephalus | reverse complement strand
AACCTACTCAACCCACTGAACCAACCTTAGCCACTGGGGACAGACACCAAAAACAACGGGAACTACGAACCTGCAGCCTGCAAAAAGAAGACCCCAAACACAGTAAGCAAAATGAAAAGACAGAAAATACACACCAGATGAAGGAGCAAGGTAAAAACCCACCAGACCTAACAAATGAAGAGGAAATAGGCAGTCTACCTGAAAAAGAATTCAGAATAATAATAGTAAAGATATCCAAAAACTTGGA
Organism: Physeter macrocephalus; assembly: GCF_002837175.3. Taxonomy (NCBI): domain Eukaryota; kingdom Metazoa; phylum Chordata; class Mammalia; order Artiodactyla; family Physeteridae; genus Physeter; species Physeter macrocephalus. Next base: position 66,476,045 of record NC_041214.2, on the reverse strand, counting down.
AATAGAATAGACAAAAATGGAAGAAACATTTAACAAAGACCTAGAAGAAATAAAGAGGAAGCAAGCAACGATGAGCAACACAATAAATGAAATGAAAAATACTCTAGATGGGATCAATAGCAGAATAACTGAGGCAGAAGGACGGATAAGTGACCTGGAAGATAAAATAGTGGAAATAACTACTGCAGAGCAGAATAAAGAAAAAAGAATGAAAAGAACTGAGGACACTCTCAGAGACCTCTGGGACAACATTAAACGCACCAACATTCGAATTATAGAGGTCCCAGAAGAAGACTTAAATGTAAATGGATTAAATGCTCCTCCCAAAAGACAAAGAATGGCTGATTGGATACAAAAACAAGACCCATATATATGCTGCCTACAAGAGACCCTCTTCAGACCTAGGGACACATACAGACTGAAAGTGAGAGGATGGAAAAAGATATTCCATGCAAATGGAAATCAGAAGAAAGCTGGAGTAGCAATTCTCATATCAGACAAAATAGACTTTAAAATAAAGACTATTACAGGAGACAAAGAAGGACACTACATAATGATCAAGGGATTGACCCACAAAGAAGATATAACAATTGTAAATATTTATGCACCCAACATAGGAGCACCTCAATACATAAGGCAAATATGAACAGCCATAAAAGGGGAAATCGACAGTAACACAATCATAGTAGGGGACTTTAACACCCCACTTTCACCAATGGACAGATCATACAAAATGAAAATAAATAAGGAAACACAAGTTTTAAATGATACAGTAAACAAGATGTACTTAATTGATATTTATAGGACATTCCATTTAAAAAAAACACAATACACATTTTTCTCAAGTGCTCATGGAACATTCTCCAGGATAGGTCATAGCTTGGGTCACAAACCTAGCCTTGGTAAATTTAAGAAAATTGAAATCATATCAAGTATCTTTTCTGACCACAACACTATGAAACTAGATATCAATTACAGGAAAAGATCTGTAAAAAATACAAATACATGGAGGCTAAACAATACACTACTTAATAACGAAGTGATCACTGAAGAAATCAGAGAGGAAATTAAAAAAAACTTAGAAACAAATGACAATGGAGACATGCCAACCTGAAACCTATGGGATGCAGCAAAAGCAGTTCTAAGAGGGAAGTTTTTAGCAATACAATCCTACCTTAAGAAACAGGAAACATCTTGAATAAACAACCTAACTTTGCACCTAAAGCAATTACAGAAAGAAGAACAAAAAACCCCCAAATTTAGCAGAAGGAAAGAAATCATAAAGATCAGATCAGAAATAAATGAAAAAGAAAT
>NC_041214.2:66472595-66473303 GCF_002837175.3 Physeter macrocephalus | reverse complement strand
AAACCCTGCAGAAAGTAGGCATAGAGGGAACTTTCGTCAACATAATAAAGGCCATATATGACAAACCCACAGCCAGCATCGTTCTCAGTGGTGAAAAACTGAAATCATTTCCACTAAGATCAGGAACAAGACAAGGTTGCCCACTCTCACCACTCTTCTTCAACATAGTTTTGGAAGTTCTAGCAACAGCAATCAGAGAAGAAAAAGAAATAAAAGGAATCCAAATCGTTAAAGAAGAAGTAAATCTCTCACTGTTTGCAGATGACATGAGACTATGCATAGAGAATCCTAAGGATGCTACCAGAAAACTACTAGAGCTAATCAATGAATTTGGTAAAGTAGCAGGATACAAAATTAATGCACAGAAATCTCTGGCATTCTTATACACTAATGGTGAAAAATCTGAAGAGAAATTATGGAAACTCTCCCATTTACCATTGCAACAAAAAGCATAAAATACCTAGGAATAAACCTACCTAGGGAAACAAAAGACTTGTATGCAGAAAATTATAAGACACTGATGAAAGAAATTAAAGATGATACAAATAGATGGAGAGATATACCATGTTCTTGGATTGGAAGAATCAACATTGTGAAAATGACTCTATTACCCAAAGCAATCTACAGATTCAATGTAATCCCTATCAAACTACCACTGGCATTTTTTACAGAACTAGAACAAAAAATTTCACAATTTGTATGGAAACA
>NC_041214.2:66466385-66472205 GCF_002837175.3 Physeter macrocephalus | reverse complement strand
GCCATCATCAAAAAATCTAGAAACAATAAATGCTGGAGAGGGTGTGGAGAAAAGGGAACACTCTTGCTCTGCTGGTGGGAATGTAAATTGATACCGCCACTATGGAGAACAGTATGGAGGTTCCTTAAAAAAGTACAAATAGAACTACCATATGACCCAGCAATCCCACCACTGGGCATATACCCTAGCAAACCATAATTCAAAAAGAGTCATGTACACAATGTTCACTGCAGCTCTATTTACAATAGCCAGGACATGGAAGCAACCTAAGTGTCCATCGAGAGATGAATGGATAAAGATGTCGCACATATATACAATGGAATATTACTCAGACATAAAAAGAAACGAAAGTAAGTTATTTGTAGTGAGGTGGATGGACATAGAGTCTGTCATATAGACTGAAGTAAGTCAGAAAGAGAAAAACAAATACCATATGCTAACACATACATATGGAATCTAAAAAAAAAAAAAATTGGTTGTGAAGAACCTAGAGGCAGAACAGGAATAAAGATGCAGAAGTAGAGAATTGGCTTGAGGACATGGGGAGCGGGAAGGGTAAGCTGGGATGAAGTGAGAGAGTGGCATGTACATATATACAATACCAAATGTAAAATAGATAGCTAGTGGGAAGCAGCCACATAGTACTTGGAGATTAGCTCTGTACTCTGTGACCACCCAGAGGGGTGTGATAGAGAGGGTGGGAGGCAGACGCAAGAGGGAGGAGATATGGGGATATATGTATATGTATAGCTGATTCACTTTGTTATAAAGCAGAAACTAACACTCCATTGTAAAGCAATTACAGTCCAGTAAAGATGTTAAAAAAATTGTGTGTATATTGAATTTTAGAAAAATGATATTGCACTAATCAAGCTTCCTCATTTTAATATGTTTGTAAGCTTGCTCACGATTTCTCACATAAGTAACTGAAAATCCTAGTTAAATGCACAGTTATGCTTCACTTTTAATTTGTACTATTTTCTTCTCTGAATTAAAATGAAGCATTAACTCCATGGAGCAAAAAGCTACATCACAAGAACCTTTTTTTTTTTTTCTGATGTTTAAAACCATTACATGTTCTATTTTAAAGGAAGAAATAAGCAAGCTATGTGAAAAAAGTGTATGGTCCAACTTATGTGTTGGAATCATACTAGAATCATTTATATGGGACCAATTATACATATATTAAGTTGATAACCATAAAGCAGCTGATGTTTAAGCATGAACGACAGAATATTTCTGGAAAATGTCCTTAGCAATATAAACTGAGGCAGACATAAGTGCGCAGGAAAATTACAAACTGTGAAACCTCTATCTTTAAATTTTTAAGGAATACACACACATCAGATATTGCACTAAAACATGACTTATTTAGACTGTTTAGCATTTTTAAAAATTGGATATTTCACATAAAAGTACATATTTCTGATTGTTCTTGAAAAATCAGAATAGTGATTATACTGGTCCTACATCCCCTATTGCGATAGTTCTCAAGCTGTTGTCCTGACTAGCAGTGTCAGCATCACCTGGGAACTTGTTAGAAATGAAGATTCTCTGACCCCAAACCAGGGATCTACTGAAGCAGAAATGCTAGGGATGGGGCAGGGCAATCTGTATTTTAGCAAGCCCTCTACATAATTTGGATGTATACTAAATTTTGAGAATGACTGATCTACGAAAATAAAATGCAGCTTCACTTTGTTTTGTTTTTTAATGACAAAAAGGCATTGAGTTTTACATCATCCTTTTGTTTACTTTCTACATTTACTGAGATGATTGTAGGGTTTTTCTCTTCAATCTGTTAATAGTGTGAACTGCTTTCTTGTTTTCTACTGTTAAACTATTCTTTCATATCTACTTGGTTATTTGAAAAGTTTTCTTGTTTAGTTTGTTAATATTTTATTTGAATTTGTTCTCTATGTTAGTAAGTGAATTGTCTGATAATTTTTCTTCCCTATCTAGTTTTGCCATCAAGCCTATAAATGAGGTGGGAAGCTTTTCCATTTTTCTCTCCCTAGAATAGTTTGTATAAAATGGGATTATCAATGTCTTGAAAGTTTTATAAAATCTTTCTATAAAGAAAAATTGGGCTTTGTAATTATTGTGATAGACATTCAATCCCCATTGTTAGAGGATTCTGTATCTTTGAATTTGCCTAATCACTAAAACTTATTTGCAACCCCAAAATGGATATTCACAGCTCTTTTAAGTCATTCACATTCATTTTTGAAAAATCTCAGTTACGCAATGTGAATGTTTCTACCAGAGGTCAAACCAGGTGACACTCTGCCTTCTTGTTCCAGATCTCATATTGTAAACAAGTGACTTTTTTATTGTCTATTTAGTGCCATGTTTTCACATTTTTGTACTGTTAGCTGGTGATTTCACTGTTTAAAATACCTGCCAAGTGTAGTGCTGAAGTTCTGTCTAGTGTTTCTAAGTGAAAGAAGACTGTGATAGACCTTACAGAGAATTACATGTGTTAGATAAACTTTGTTCAGGCATGTTATAATGCTGTTGGCCATGAGTTCAATGTTAATGAATCAACACATATTATATACAGTGTCCTTAACAGAAACACACATAAAACAAGACTACATATTTAACGCTTGATGAAAATGTGATCAGAAGCTTGCAGGAGTCTCACCTTGTATTTTCCCCGAGGAGCAATGGTTCATATTTCCTAATTCAGTGTTCACAGTAACTTCATAGAACATATCTACTATGAATAATTTGAATTGAGTATATTTTAAACTACCAATTCAATTTCTTTAATGGCTATAGATCTAGTAGATTTTCCTCTTACTTTTGAATCAGTTTTTTAATTTAAATTTATTTTAAAAATTATCCATCGCATAAATTTGTTTTGTCATTGTAGAGATTTTTTAAATCTGTGGTTGTGTCTATTTTTCTATTCCTGACATGTACAATTTTGCTCTTTTTTTTTTTATTTTTTCTTTATCAACTTTATTAGATTATTTGCTTATTTTATTGCAAATCTTTTTTTTGTTGGGTTTTGTAAAACCTCTCCATTGTTCCTTTCTCTTCAACTTCATTAACTGTTTTTTTTTTAACTTTCCTTCTACTAATTTGGGTCCTCATGGTTTTTCATTTTCTAAGCCTGTGAGTTGAATATTACATTTCTTTATTTGTCTTTTTTAACATATGAAGTTGAATGAAAAAATCTTTATGTTCATTATTTTACAAGTTTTTATTTTCCGTGTCATTCAATTAGAATTGTTTCATAATTCACATTCTAATTTCGTTTTTGGACTATGAATATCTTAGAAATGCTGTGGTTTTTGGTTTGTTTTAGGTTCCAAAAATATAGGGATTGGAGCTTTTTTTCTCCAATTTCTAAATTCATTGCATTGAGGTTATAAAATGAGAAACACAAACTAATGATTTTGCAGGTTCTTATTTTTAGTTCTATTGTTTGCTCAGATTTGGTAAATGCTCCATGAGTGCTGGAAATGAGTAAGCATGTTCTATAAATGCAAGATTCTATTCATCAAATCAGCTTATTAAATATGTTGTCTGAATTTTTAATATCCTCAATAATTGATTTTTTTCTGCTTGATCACTCATTGTCAGAAAAAAAGTGTGTCAAAAGCAACCATTAAGATCAGGAATCTGCCCATTTAGCTTTGTACTTCTGTCCAATGTGTGTGTAGGTTTATTTAATTGTAGGTATGTTATCACTATGTTGCTTTTGTAAAAGGGATATTTCTTCTATCAGATTTTCTAACCAGTTTCTAACTAATTCTAACTAGTTTTAGTTTTATAATTGATTTTTAAAAAATTTCTGTATATGAAATATATACATAGCCAACTACTAAATTTTTATTTGTCATAGTTTTTCAATTGATTCTTTTAGGTTTTCTAGGTAAAGACTCACTTTGTCTGATAGCAATGATTCTTTTACAATCTACTTTTATACCTCCTACTCTGATCTCTTGTCTAATTGCATTGGCTGCCACCTCTATAACAATGTTAAATAAAAAAGGTGATATCTGATATCTTGTTTATGCTTTTACTGCTAAATCATGATGCTGGCTTTGGGTTAACAAATTATGCCACAACTATGAAAGTCTCATCTATTTCAATTTTAACATATTGGGGAACCATTCATCTATTATTATTTTATCATAGTGTGATATTTATTCATATTTCATCATACTGTAGAAGTATGCACAGATTCTTATTTTAGATATTAAATATTATCTAACACCTTACAGAATCTATGGAGATGATCACCATTATCTTTCTCTTGATATATTAATTTAAAAGATTTGGTAGAATATCCTTTTAACACTAGCTAGTCTTAAGAACTGGGGGCGAGTCCTTCCCATCAAGCTTCTTAGATAGCCTCATCCACCAGAGGGCAGACAGCAGAAGCAAGAAGAACGACAATCCTGCAGCCTGTGGAAAAAAACCACATTCACAGAAAGATAGACAAGATGAAAATGCAGAGGGCTATGTACCACATGAAGGAACAAGATAAAACCCTAGAAAAACAACTAAATGAAGTGGAGATAGGCAACCTTCCAGAAAAAGAAAGATTCAATGGAGAAATCAAAAGCTTTACAGACAAGAAAAAGCTAAGAGAATTCAGCACCACCAAAGCAGTTCTACAGCAAATGCTAAAGGAACTTGTCTAAGTGGGAAACACAAGAGAAGAAAAGGATCTACAAAAACAAACCCAAAATAATTAAGAAAATGGTCATAGGAACACACATATTGATAATTACCTTAAACGTGAATGGATTAAATGCTCCAACCAAAAGACACAGGCCTGCTGAATGGATACAAAAGCAAGACCCATCTATATGCTGTCTACAAGAGACCCACTTCAGACCTAGGGACACACACAGACTGAAAGTGAGGGGATGGAAAAAGATATTCCATGTAGATGGAAATCAAGAGAGACCTGGAGTAGCTATACTCATATCAGATAAAATAGACTTTGAAATAAAGAATGTTATAAGAGACAAGGAAGGACACTACATAATGATCAAGGGATCAATCCAAGGAAAAGATATAACAATTATAAATATATATGCACCCAACATAGGAGCACCTCAATACATAAGGCAACTGCTAACAGCTATAAAAGAGGAAAAAGACAGTAACATAATATTAGTGGGGGACTTTAACACCTCACTTACATCAATGGACAGATCAACCAAAATGAAAATAAATAAGGAAACACAAGCTTTAAATGACACAATACACCAGATATATTTAACTGATATTTATAGGACATTGCATCCAAAAACAGCAGATTACACTTTCTTCTCAAGTGCTCATGGATCATTCTCCAGGATAGATCACATATTGGGTCACAAGTCAAGCCTCAGTAATATAAGAAAATTGAAATCATATCAAGCATCTTTTCTGACCACAACGCTATGAGATTAGAAATGAATTACAGGGAAAAGAACAGAAAAAACACAAACACATGGAGGCTAAACAATACGTTACTAAATACCCAAGAGATCACTGAAGAAATCAAAGAGGAAATAAAAAAATACCTAGAGACAAATGACAATGAAAACACGACGATCCAAAACCTATGGGATGCAGCAAAAGCAGTTTTAAGAGGGAAGTTAATAGCTATACAAGCCTACCTCAAGAAACAAGAAAAATCTCAAGTACACAAACTAACCTTACACGTAAAGGAACTAGAGAAAGAAGAACATACAAAACCCAAAGTTGGCAGAAGGAAAGAAATCATAAAGATCAGAATAGAAATAAATGAAATAGAAACAAAGAAAACAATAGCAAAGATCAATAAAACTAAAAGCTGGTTCTATGAGA
>NC_041214.2:66464925-66465604 GCF_002837175.3 Physeter macrocephalus | reverse complement strand
GAGCTAACACCCATCCTTCTCAAACTCTTCCAAAAAATTGCAGAGGAAGAAACACTCCCAAACTCATTCCATGAGGTCACCATCACCCTGATAACAAAACCAGACAAACATACTACAAAAAAAGAAAATTACAGACCAATATCACTGATGAATATAGATGCAAAAATCCTCAACAAAATACTAACAAACAGAATCCAACAACACATTAAAAGGATCATACACCATGATCAAGTGGGTTTTATCCCAGGGATGCAAGGATTCTTCAATATATGCAAATCAATCAATGTGATACACCATATTAACAAACTGAAGAATAAAAACCATATGATCATCTCCATAGATGGCAGAAAATGCTTTTGACAAAATTCAACACCCATTTACGATAAAAACTCTCCAGAAAGTAGGCATAGAGGGAACCTACCTCAACATAGTAAAGGTCATATATGACAAACCCAAAGCAAACATCATTCTCAATGGTGAAAAAGTGAAAGCATTTCCTCTAAGATCGGGAATGAGACAAGAACATGCACTCTCACCTCTATTATTCAACATAGTTTTGGAAGTCCTAGCCACGTCAATCAGAGAAGAAAAAGAAATAAAAGGAATATAAACTGGAAAAGAAGAAGTAAAACTGTCACTGTTTGCAGATGGCATGATACTATACATAGAGAATCCTAAA
>NC_041214.2:66464182-66464832 GCF_002837175.3 Physeter macrocephalus | reverse complement strand
ATTGTGAAAATGACTATACTACCCAAAGCAATCTACAGATTCAACGCAAGTCCGTATCAAATTACCCATGGATTTTTTACGGAACTAGAACAAATCATCTTAAAATTTGTATGGACACACAAAAGACCCCAAATAGCCAAAGCAGTCTTGAGGGAAAAAAACGGAGCTGGAGGAATCAGACTCCCTGACTTCAGACTACACTACAAAGCTACAGTAATCAAGACAATATGGTACTGGCACAAAAACAGAAACATAGATCAATAGAACGAGATAGAAAGCCCAGAGATAAACCCACGCACCTGTGGTCAACTCATCCATAACAAAGGAGGCAAGGATGTACAATGGAGAAAAGACAGTCTCTTCAATAAGTGGTGCTGGGAAAACTGGACAGCTACCTGTAAAAGAATGAAATTAGAACACTCCCTAACACCATACACAAAAACAAACTCAAAATGGATTAGAGACCTAAATATAAGACCGGACACTATAAAACTCTTCTAGGAAAACATAGGAAGAACACTCTTTGACATAAATCACAGCAAGATCTTTTCTGATCCACCTCCTAGAGTAATGGAAATAAAAACAAAAATAAACAAATGGGTCCTAATGAAACTTCAAAGCTTTTGCACAGCAAAGGAAACCATAAACAA
>NC_041214.2:66439560-66463977 GCF_002837175.3 Physeter macrocephalus | reverse complement strand
ATATACCCAGAGAAAACCATAATTCAAAAAGACACATGCACCCCAATGTTCACTGCAGCACTATTTACAATAGCCAGGTCATGGAAGCAACCTAAATGCCCATCGACAGACGAATGGCTAAAGAAGATGTGGTACATATATACAATGGAATATTACTCAGCCATAAAAAAGAACAAAATTGGGTTATTTGTTGAGATGTGGATGGAACTAGAGATTGTCATACAGAGTGAAGTGAGTCAGAAAGAGAAAAACAAATATTGTATATTAATGCATGAATTGGGCGAATGGGACTGACATGTATACACTGATGTGTATAAAACTGATGACTAATAAGAACCTGCAGTATAAAAAAGAAAAACAACTAATACTAAACTTTCTTTGGGTTATTTGTATGGAAATATGTTAATATAAATGTTTCAGACATTACATGAAATTTCTAAAAATCTTATGTGTTCCGGTGTAATGTTATAAGTCATAACTCTAGTTATTATTTTAAAATGTATCTCAGAAATAACTAAATTTCCTTGTCAATTGCATTATTATAAACTTTCATCAAGTCTTTAACTGTGGTCATTTTTAAGTCTTTTGTCATTTACGGACAGTTCTGGGTGTACTCTGATGCTTTCGCAAATATGTTCCTATAAAAGGGTTTCATCTTCAAGGAATTCATGGAAAACACTCTGACAAATTCAGGTTTCTGGTAACTGACTGTACTGCTGAACTGAATGAATAAGCATTTTCAGAACTCTAATGGAAAACTGATGAATTCATAAATGTGCTAACAAAAGATCAAGATAAAAAAATAATTAATTACATGGGACTGAGTGAACTGATGAGGATGATTACAATTTTTGTGACTTTCTGTTTGAATAAAAAAAAAAAAAGAACTGGGGCCTATGGAGAGTGGGTGGATGTGTAGTATTTGCTCATTGAAACTTGCTTTGTTTTTACCATGGCAACTAGTCTATTTGAGTTAAAGAACTTTACTTGGGTTAGTTTTGTAATTTTTATAAATAATCCACATGCATGTGAAAAGGTAGTGTTTTCAGGGAACATATTTTTACATGTACCTTATTATGTTACTTAGCTTATGCATGGACAGTAACATGTGAAATAAAGCCTTTCATTACCAATGTATTTCTATTTCTCTTTGTATTTCTAGCAAGTTTTTTTTAAACTCTTATTCTTTTCTCCATAAAACTTTTGTTTGTTTTTAACATCTTTATTGGAGTATAATTGCTCTACAATGGTGTGTTAGTTTCTGCTTCACAACAAAGTGAATCAGCTATACATATACATATGTTCCCATATTTCTTCCCTCTTGCATTACCCTCCCTCCCACCCTCCCTATCCCACCCCTCTAGGTGGTCACAAACCACCTGATCTCCCTGTGCCATGCGGCTGCTTCCCACTAGCTATCCACCCTACGTTTGGTAGTGTATATATGTCCATGCCACTCTCTCACTTCGTCACAGCTTACCCTTCCCCCTCCCCATATCCTCAAGTCCATGCTCTAGTAGGTCTGTGTTTTATTCCCGTCCTACCCCTAGGCTCTTCATGACTTTTTTTTTCTTAGATTTCATATATATGTGTTAGCATACGGTATTTGTTTTTCTCCTTTTGACTTACTTCACTCTGTATGACAGACTCCAGGTCCATCCACCTCACTACAAATAACTCAATTTCGTTTCAATTTATGTCTGAGTAATATTTTAATTTTAAAATTAATTAATTAAAATTAATATTTTAATTTTTTTCCAGAGCCTATTTCACTTGCAATGTGGAATTATTGGGACTATAGCAACTGTACTATTCATAGAAATAAGACTAATTTCCTTTCAAAAACTCTGGAATTCCTGACAAATGCTACATCAAGATACAGACTGTAGAGAAGCCACTGTTTTATAATTGTTTAATAACTGATATTTTTAAGGGTCCGTCATGAATGTAGTGAATTATTTCAAAGAGAAAGAGGGACCTAGCCAAGAAATAAAGAAGTCATTATTTTTCTAGCCCCACTTCCTATGAAAATAAGTAACTGCGTTGACAAGCAGCTCATTCTTTACACTCACCCTAGTTCTTCTCTTCACTGACCATTCCCTGAAACAGGATCAGATTCAGTCAGCAATAGCATTCAACTGGGTAAAAGGACCTTAGTCAATTAGTAGTTAAATAGAATATATACCCACCTAATTACATGTCAATCTTAACCAGTAGAATTAGACAGGTAGGCAAGGAGTTATTTGTTGTTAATAATCCATATTCAGTATTGAACATAAGTAGATTTAATTAATTTCTAGACCGATACATACATTTATACTCAGCTTGGCCCAGATGTCAGTTGGCATCCTCACTAAGCTTCCTATAATCACATCATCCATGTTCTGTGCTCCTATTTCTCTATGGTGAGGCTTCCTGTTTGATGTTAAATCCTCCTTGACTTTTGACAATGAGTAGTCACCACCCTCTGCCAGCTTCCTGCCACCTCCCTATAATTGTCACCTTGCATGGGCTCTTCCTCATCTTAGACAGATATCTGTTCCCCTCCTTTCCTTCAATGCCACTGTCTCCCCATAGATCAGCAAGCAGAAGGAACATGCACGACAAAACTGTCTTCCCTAAAGCCCAACTGTACCAAATTGCTGTTGCATTTAACTGTCATTGTATGAAAAAATAGAACACAGAATTTCTTGCCTGTCTCCCTCAGCCATGCTGTCAAGCTGCCTGTCAACCTATTTTCAGTCAGAAATTTACAGTATTTCTTTTTTTTTTTTTTTTTTTTTTTTTTTTTCGGGCCTCCCCCTGCTGCGGCCCCTCCCGTTGCGGAGCACAGGCTCCGGAGTGCAGGCCCAGCGGCCATGGCTCACGGGCCCAGCAGCTCCGCGGCACGTGAGATCCCCCCCAGACCGGGGCGCGAACCCGGTTCCCCTGCATCGGCAGGCGGACGCGCAACCACTGCGCCACCAGGGAAGCCCCTACAGTATTTCTTGTAAAGCTTTCTTTACATAAATATTTTCTTTCCTAACTTTATGCCACATTTTTCTCCTTATTTCTTTTTTAAAAACCTGTTTCTCAAACTAAAAACCCCATTCTAGCTTGGCACACTGAAAACAATTCAACAGATGTTGCACTCATCACTGTACATTTTCTGTTTCTACACAAGAACAGAAAATTGGCTGGGAAAGTAAGTCTCTGTTGATCTTCACTTAATGCTGTTACCATCAATGCCTTCCTCAGAACTCACCTTCCTGTCCATCAGTCTCACTGTAAGCCAGCTTTCATGAACATACTAAATTATTTCTTTCCATGCCACTTTTATACACATCTCCTATCTAGTCAAACTGTACAATGGCTGTTCTGTTATTTTACAGTGTAACTGTCTAAAACTATTGCCATGGGATTTTTTTTAACATCTTTTTTTGTTTGTCTTCTATATTTTGTAGTATTTTCCCCTAGTGTCTTTCCTGGGCATCTGACTTTTCTGAAAGCGAAAACACAGTATCTGAAGAGAAATAATTCCTGATTAAGATTTCCCCACATGAAACTTTTGTAAAAACTTGATAATAGTGTTTACAATTCATTCCATGCTTAGTATTTATATGATTATAATAAAGGCTTTCAATTTGAGAGTATGTATAAAGAGTAACAAAACATCTACATAAACAGAAATTCAAATTTGCAGATGTTTCATCACTTTGAGTCACTAAGCATCCACATGATTACGTGAATTATTTTACATCACTCAACACATTCAGTTTCCACTCCTTGCCTTACTCTTCAGTTAGGCATTTGAGGAACACAGAAGAACTGTGAGTTTCCTGCTCTTTGTGTCTGGCTTCTAGTCCATGAGACATAAATGAATTTACCATAAACAGCTGGAGAATAGCATTTATCTTTGAACATCTATGTCAGGAAGGTTTTCATCATAAGGAGGCAAAAACTGTAATTTAGTTGCCCAAAGAGTCTATCATTTATCAGTTTTAAGGCTAATGTGTCCTTCAATACAAAAACATGAAACAGTATTAAACACCACTCTTCTTTGTTACTTTAGTGTAATATTTCCACATAATCAATGCTCTATAAACATCAAATAAATGAAATTGAATGAACATTGTGATTATTTAGATGTCATTATTCTACTCGTGCCCTATAAGAATTTATATAACTGCCATTCACAGAAACTGTTTCAGGTATATGAATTAAAGTTTTACTCTCCTCTTTGTTTTGAACCATTCAATTAAGAACAGTGAAATAGATCCCTAGTTTAAATATTTCATATAATAGAGGCATCATAGTCAAATGACAGCTTTGTCTTGTAGCCAACTCAGTGACTTCAATTTAATAACACTCACCTTAAACTAGTTTTGAAAGTTCAATAAAAATTATTCTCAGATAGAAATGTAAGAAAATAGATCCCCTGGTTTTCTTATGTGTAAACATATGGCAACTCCAAACCTGGGGAATTCATCTATTCTAACTAAAGCTAAGAATGTTGGGAGAAAAATCAGGCACACTTTTTAATCTTTCAAATTATGAAATGTAATTTATTTGCATCATTAGAAGAGCTTCCCTCATTTGTCTGCCTTAAATCACTTAAGAGCGTATGATGCTGGTGATGGTTATAAGAATGTAAAACAGAACATTTTTCACCAAAATATAAATGAACGTTGAAGAGTGGGCAAAATTCTGGTTGTGTTCTAGAGCAAAGCTGGATGGAGCTGTTAGAATCTGAGGGAGAATTGCTGGGTTTCAGAACTTTTAGGGATTAACCTTAAACACAAAAGGAGATTTTAATTTTAATGAAACAACGTGGTATATTATTGCCATAGTGCCTGGCTGGAGCTATCAGGCAGGGAGACACACTTTTTCTTTTTTACTCAAAAATGACTTATAATTGAATCCTAATAAAATGTAAGACAGAACCTGAAATATTTTCAGGCCATGACTGGATGACCAGCTTCACAGATGGTAAGATTCCTGCATGGGTCAGGCAGTGGGCTTCTTGAATGAGTTCCAACAGCCTGTGGTAGTTCTGTAGCCCTCCCTTTTCATTAGAGTCATATTTGCACAATTTGAAAACATTTTAATCTGAACAACATTGCTTAGCTTTTCGGTGGATGAATGAATTGTCTGACCCAGCCAGAAAAGTCAAGGGCCTTCATACTCAGGAAATTTGTTCCTTGTTACAAATTATACTCCTAATCCAGAAAACAGCCTTCCAATCTCTTCAGTTAAGTTGCCTCCACAAACTCCTGCCTACATCATTGAAAAGACCGCCTGTTGTGTCCCAGAACCACAAGGAGGCCAGGGTCTCTGGAGCAAAGGGAGCAAAATGGAGACTTGGTACTAGAGAGTAAAGAATTCAGAGATGGAGCAGAAAACCAGGCCATGCGGGGTCTTGTAAGCCACTGAAAGGACCATTGCCTTTACTCTCAGATCAAAGGAAAGCCATTGTAAGTTCTTGAGAAGGGGAATGACTTGATCTGATTTGCTTTTACTTTTTAAAGGCTGCTGTGTGCAGAACCAGTTCATTAAAATATCTGTTAGTGGACCCCAATAGAAGTTATATCCAAAGCCCTCCACCAAGCCTTCGTTCTCCTTTACCTCTTCACATCACTGATCACATTTGAACGCTATCCAGGACTGGAAGGACACACGACATTAAAAGGACTATTTACAAAGGTGTAGGCAAGGTTAAGTAAAACTAACAGTCAAAGGTGAAATCACCCAGGGTTAGAAATAACAGGGAGTTGTTACCATACCTTCTCTGAAGTGGAAAGGAGACCGGTGGTTACCGGAAGCCAGAAGTAAGTTCTGTAGCTGTAGGAGGGGATACCTACAAGAGCCATGTACCTAAACAGAGAAATGCAGACGATCGGCAGCAACCTCCAACAAAACTCTTATTTTGAAAATGCAAATTTGTTCCAATGTGACTGATATATTAGGGAACAATTTAAGCATAACTAAATTTGATGTTTGCTTATGCACAATTTCATCCATGAGAAATACTGAGCAAACAGAGAAAAGTGCATAGCTAAACTATGCTGAGCAGGAACTCGCAAAAGGCACACGCGCACACACCTCAAATATCTACCTGCTACCTCAGTTCACCATATGTGTTGTGAGCCACGAACACCCACATATGGTGTTACAACTTTCCTTCCAATTTCAGATAATCCACCTTCCACCACTTTACGATAACTCATATTCTACAACTTTTCCAATGCCCACTTCTGCAATCAAACTGCATGCAGGTCCTTTTTGAGGTAAACTGCCATATTTATTGTAATATATCTGTGTATTTTTAACAATTTAACATGTGTAAAACTGCTACATTTTTTATTGGGTTTCCATCTTTGAGTGTGTGTGTGTGTGTGTGTGTGTGTGTGTGTGTCACTGATAAAGATTTTGTATGCTCTGCCCCTAATCCCATTTTCCCACAACCCTGTGGTTTTAATTGCATGACTTTGCACTGCGTGGCGATTTTTAGGACAACAAATGTCCTGTTATAGCAAAACTAATTGTACATACTCAGATCTCACTCACATGCCTCCTTCCATTTTCAGCCAATTCTTCTTACTAACCCAAACCAACAGAAAACCAAAACAAAGAAGCCCACTGTTATAATCCATAAACATCAGCCTCCTGGGGCACAGTGCCAGGTGGAGAAGGGTGGAGAGTGCATCTGAAAAGAAACTGAAAGTGAGGGGCACGGAAACCTTTTTTCATTTAAAAATCCTCTCTTGATTTCTAGTGCCTTGCTACTCAAAATGTGGTCCAGGGATCAGCAGTTTCAGCATCTTTTAGGAGCATGTTAGAAATGCAGAGTACTGGGCTTCTCCAAAGAATTACTGAATCGAAGTCTGCATTTTAACAAAATCCGTCCTCAGGTGACTTATATGCACATTAAAGTTTCAGAAACACCATTCTCAAGTCTTACAATATTTGTTCTTCACCTGTCTCTTACCTCATTGGCCACTGCCTTGATGTATCCTTTCCTAGTGTCTCTTCTTCCAACCCTATAAAATTTTCAAAGCTGTGTTGGACCATGACTGGCCTGTAACTTGAAGAAATTTCAATGGTGGAGTAAACTTTGGCCTCAATGATATAATTTTCATCCTAGTAGCTAGTTCTAAGAATACGGCAAAAGGTGAAATAACATCCATCCCCAAGAAACCAAATCAAGACCATTAGAGTTAAATTTAACTAATTAATGCTGAGTCAAATACCAAATATTGTCTATCAGCTTGCAAGAAAAATAGCATGAGACCCATAGGCTAATCAAGATTAATTATGAATCAACCGGTATTAATAGATATAGAATTTTTACCTTTTTAAAATAGCAAAGCCTAAGAATTTTTACCTTTTTAAAAAAGCATAGCCTAATAGTTGGCTATGAATTCCTCATTAATTAAATTCAGTAAATGATTTTACTTTTACAGTTTATTTTCAATGCCAGCCAACTGAAAGCAATGTAATCTTCACCTTCCCTTTCCTTCAGCAGCTCCCCCAGAAGATTCTCCCGGTCACCTATTCTCAAGTCCTGAGAATTATGTTTGACTCATTTCTTGTTTTTTGACCTCACTCTTGGGAGCCAAATAATCATTGAATCTTAACAATCCTTCTTCCTCAATGTCTCATATTGTTTTCATTCTTTCCATTCCCATTTCTAATTTTCTGGTTCATATCTTATCACCACTTATCACTTGGGATACACGAATAACCTCCTACGTGGTCTTCCTAAATTTATTATTTCCTTATCTCAGTTAGTTAATGATCCAGGAGATCATTATTGCCTCCAGAGTGAAATTCATGCCTGCCCTAAAACTCATGATTTCTGATAACTTGGTCCCAAACTAGCATTCCAACTTACATTGGAACCTGCACCGTGTCCTTCACGGCTCCATCACCAGCCATAGATGGGGCCATATGTCCGTGCATCCCTGACTCTCTAGAGGAGAACTTTTGGAGAATTCCTCAACATCTGTCTATTGTGTGCCCACCTAAATTTGTTCTTTTCATCCTGCTCTCATTAAAGGGAGTCCCTTTAATTCATACATGGTTTTCTGGGCTGTCCACTTTGATTTTTCATTTATTTTTGTCGTTGGTGTTATTTTTTCAGATGCCCCTTTATGCCATGCTTCAAAGTCACAGATCATACCTGTACTTCCTTCAGGGCTCAACCTTGAGAAAGCTCAGCTCAAGTCAGTGCACCTGGACCATTTATTTGGTTGAAAAAGAGATCTAGAAGCCTTATTTCTAGTCCTTTCTACCTCCTTAACCAAACTAGTTACTTAACAGACCTTGCCCCATTTTATCTTCCATGAATGGAAATATCATTTCCTTTCTTCTCTGAATACTCAAATTGTATCCATCTTCCAAGAACCTGCTGACTTCCACTTTCTCCATAAAGGATTGAATTCCACACCACTTCAGCCACACCAGTTATCCCTCCTTTCTTCACCTTCAGGTACTTTTTATTTTTTATATCAGTCTTTATTTTTCAGTTAAGACTCTTATGGTTTTCTGATATCAGGTGAACTTTTCCTGA
Source organism: Physeter macrocephalus (assembly GCF_002837175.3). Taxonomy (NCBI): domain Eukaryota; kingdom Metazoa; phylum Chordata; class Mammalia; order Artiodactyla; family Physeteridae; genus Physeter; species Physeter macrocephalus. Next base: position 66,455,426 of record NC_041214.2, on the reverse strand, counting down.
ATTGTTTAACTCAGGTTTATGTCTTACCTCCCTACCTAACAAGGCCAGGAACAAAGTGTAATTTTTCTTGTATGCCTTAGAAATTTTGTATGTGCTCAATAATATTTGTTGATTGAAGCCATAGCAATTTCCCTCATTTGTTTAACGGAAGAAGAGTTTTGTTTTTTTTTCTCCTTAATGGAAACTATAAAACCTGGACCCTGTAAAGGTCCACACAAATACTACAAATACTACCCACATGCTGACAGATTAACAATGCTTTTAAAAGTTACCATTAAGGATCCAGTTCAAGTCTACTGTTCATTAAGTTTTAATCCCATAAGCAACTTCCTTTCCCAGAGTCCTTTCTTAGTTACAATGTCTTCATTATGCTATTTAACTTTAATCATTAGAGAACAGGTTAAAACAAACCCATAATCAAATTGACACTGAAAAGTGATAAATGCTGCCTTTCAGTGCAAAGCTTTCTATCTTAAATGTGTCCATCTCTTGTCTACTTTGGCTAATTGCTCATAACTTTATTCCACTAGAACTATCATTTAAAAGTACCTGCAGATATGTGTACTTTATATACATGAATATTTAATTTTATATGCATGGATAAAATAGAGAACTAGTTTCTTTTAATAAATTGTAGTAAGTTTTAATATAAGAAATGTCTTAAAAGAGTTTTCAATATTTGGGATATTAGTTTTAAAACTTAATAAATTTGGAATAGGCCTATAGCATTAATAAAGTTTGTAACAAAATATGTTTGTGATTTTTATTTAAGAAAATCTTATATAGTGCTTACTATGGGTCAGATACTCTTTTAACTTTACAAATATTGTCATTTACTCTTGATAACAATGCCATGAGCTAGGTATTATTATCACACCCATTTTACAGCTGGGAAATTAGGCACAGCTAGTTCATGGCAAAGACAGGATTCATACCCAGGCTGTTTGGCTCTTCTGGGCTCCTAACCATTACACACTGATGCGTCTCTTGTGAAAGAACAAAAAATAATGTTATGGGATATTTTGTGTACGATTATAAGTTTAAAGTATTCCTCTGTCTATATCCAAAGACATTTTTCTGTATATAGAGATCATATATCAGAATATGTAAACTTAACACTCACCAGAGCCACATAAAATCACCTTCATCTAACCTAGTGAATCATGTTTTTTTCTATTATACTTCTCATCAATCCTTTCCATGAATTTTTATTTAGATTTTAAATGTTGTTTGACCAATAGTCTCTTTTGTAGGAATTTGGGCACATTTTAATAATGGTTCACCCTTTAAATTTAATTTTTACTTGTATTAAAGTGAGACATATATATAATTTAAAAGACAAATATTTCTATAAACACTTTAAATAAATGACATCCCCAACCCTTTTTACCCATGATTTCCATCTTCCAGAGCAACCATTTTTCAAGTCATTTTAACTGTTTCCTCTGGTGTTTATATCATTTTAAAGAATCTGATTAAACTCTTATTTCTATCTGCTTGCTTGCTTTAGGTAGCATCTATTGACTGTCGTGATAGGTGAGAGATCTCTGTAGCGGTGGGTTGGCCTGGGGAGTGGCAGGCTTTACTCTGAGGTAACAGTGTGAACTCAGACATTTCATTGGGGGATCACTATAATTAGCATCTATAGTATTATCACTTTCTTATTTTGTTTATCCAAGGAAAATCTCCTAATCTCTCTGGGAGTGGGCAAAGTACGGTGTGGAATGAGAATATAAGCATGGATGGCCACCGAGGGAATGACAGTTGGACAATTTCATTTTTAACTGAGTAGATTTTTATTGAATTCTTTTATTTTCAGTAAAGTATCAAAATCCTCATCTGGCTTAACGTCAATAAACCCAGACTCCCTCTTTTCCAACCCATCCAGAAAATAAATCTCCAGTCCATTGCCGATGATGAAGGAAGTATGGTCACCAAGTTACTTTGAGAATCTAAGTGTCTTTGAAAAAGAAAGAAAGTCCCATCACATTTGGGATAAAATCCAAATTTCTCCTTATCAAGTTGGCTTCCTAACCATCCTATCTATAGTAGATCTGAATCTACCGTAACTCTTATCCTTCACTCCTCCCTCCCTTCCACCTTCCCTTCCTTGCTTTCTTGCTTTCTTCATTGCCCTCACTATTAGGATGTAAACTTGCTGTTGTTTTATAAACCACTCCAGTACCTAAAACAATATTTGGCGCCTAATTGCCACTCAATAAAAACATTTTGAATGCTTGTTGGTAGAAAGCTCACAAATCAAACTCAAACTTCCTTTACCAATGCTTTGCTTCATCCTCAGCTGGGGGAATCCTCACCTTTTATTCATGATAGTAGGGTCTTTAGAAACAAGGTTTTGAGCTGCAACCCAGATTCATGACTTAATGTCATATAAATCCCTTATCTGTAAGGATGATGGTAATAATACCAGCATCACTGAGTCGTGGGAGGATTAAGTGGCTGCCATTTAGAACACATTCCATAAATGTCAGTGTCCTGTCCTATCCCTGAGACCAGGAAAAAATAACTTCAACTTCCTGATCCTGTGTATCTGTGAAGTGTGAGTGTTCTCAGTCTTTTCTCTCCCTTGGTCTGCCAGAGGGTCCTGGCTTTGCCTGCTCAGTTCTTGGTCCTCTTCATCCCTCTAAGGAAGTTTCTGCTGTTGCCACATTAGTTTTTTTTGTTGTTATTGTTGTTTTATTTCAGCATTGCAGAATTGGAAAAAATGGTCAAAACATAGAAGGTTATAACTTTGCTGGTAGGCTGTGGAGAGAAATACAGTGGGAGTAAAAGAGGAACCGTGGGCTGTGATAGTGATGGTAGAAGATGAGGACAAACTGGTTCCAGAGGAGTTCAGAGGGGAGTCTGTGTTTGGGGATGGGGGATGGAGAGAAATGGAAGGGACAGAAAGTCATGAATGAGGAGAAGTGTCCTCTCAGATGCTATTGAAAATAGCTAATGTTTATTAGGTACTTACAATCAGTCAGTTCAATAAATCTTACTTATTCCTTGTAATAGTCCTATGAGGTAAATACCTAAGAGATATGGGGTTTTAGAGAATAGGAGACAACCTAGAATTTTTATAAGCTTTTCTGTGAAACATGGCTCCTTATATTCTTCTAGAGAAATGAAGAAACAATAAACTTCTTATTTAGACTATACATTTCTGCAAGAGAGATTACTCTGAGATTGACCCATAGGGGTCACAGCTTCAAAAGATGACACATAATCCATTTTACATATATTTCTCATCCCTTAATATTAGCTATGAATACAACAGACCTTCTCACTGCTATCCAATGCTGGAAATTCCTTTACTTTATAGGAGTGAAGGACATAAATTTTAAAAACTCTAAAGACAAAAACATTCAACAGATGATCTCAAGTAAATTAAGCCATGGTCACTCTCTGTGGTGGGGATCAAGATGAAAGCAAATGAGAAAAGAATAGTTGATGGTTATTCTCCCCAAAAACTTTGGAATATAATTATTTAAACCTGGGAGAAAGACACCATATTTTAAAAGGAAAAGAAGCCACACAACTGGAATTCAAATTTTATTTCAAATTATAAATTTTTTAATCTGCTACTGGAATTAGTTTTCAATTAACTTCTCTTTTATTGTATTTTCTTTGATCCTGTGGAAGACGGAAACTTTATTGATTACAATTATTTTTCTTTTAGAAATACTATGCCTGGATAATAGTGTTGGTAAGTGGGTTTGCAATTCTGTAAATAAATAGATTTACACTCACATCAAAGAGTCAAAGGAATATATCCTAAAATATATACTTGTGTCTAGTGAGGGGTTCTTTTGTGCTTCTACTACCCACAGGTTGTCTTGTCTATAAGACTCATTTTTTCTTGTCTTTAATTGAAGGAGTAAAAAGCCCTAAGAATATTAAGGGGACAGCTATACTTCAGACCCATATGTTACCTTATTAGTCTTGGCTTTTAAGTGTGTTTAATTTTCATTTTCATTGCAAAGGCAAACTTCTAGCTCCCTGATCTTTAAAACCATGTGTCTGAATTATTTTAATTCAGGTAAGCATAAAATAACACTTTTTATTGCACCATTTTCAGATGATTATTTTTTTTTACCAGTTGCCTTTTCAAAATAACAACAAAAGCATAGATTTGCATAACACTCATACTTTCAAATCAATTTCATATACGTTGTCACATTTTCTCCTTCTAAAGCTTTATGGGGTATGGAGGCTGGTATTATTTTCCACACTTTATAGATAATGAAACTGAGGTACAGAGAGTTTAACACACTGGCCCAAGGGCACATAACTAATAAATGATAAAATAGAACTATAACCCAGGTCTTCTCTTTTCTGATCCACAAAATAATAAATCATATGTGTTTTTTCTAGCCTTAATTTCTACTCTAACCAAGCATTTACTATTAGATTAGACCAAGTGTTTATGTTATTATTACAACTAACATTATATTCTAGTGGTGAGCCAAAGTATGGAGCTAGAGTTACCTCTATTCCCTTGTTTGTTAAAGGGAGATGCTGACAAAATCTAGCTCATTGTGCTGTGAGAATGAAATGAGTTAACATAAATAAAGGGGCCTTCTATGTGAACCAACCTGGGGTAAATCCTGGCTCTTTTGTACTAGCTGTGCAAACCTAGTTACAAGTTACCTCCTCTTCCCGACTCTATAAAATAAAGACCGAGCTCAGCTCATAAGAGTCTTGACAGGATTAACTGTGATACTTGCAAAGCTCCAGTACAGTTCAACTATCAGGTAAATGGTAGCTGCCACTGCTGTTGTCTTCCTAGGTATTAGTCCTTGTCACCACTTGTTTTTGTTTTCCTCTGCTTGGTACTAAGTGCTGTGATTCAGGATTTCATTCCAACATTTACTTAGTTGATCAACATTATTAGTTACTTTGGGGATAGCTGTCCAACTAGATGAAAAAGTACTTAACTACTCACCTACTTTTTCCCCATCTTTCCCACTGGATATAGTGAGATACTTTTCAGAGGCCTTAATAAAAATAAACCTAGTTGTCTGCTCCACCCACTAGTTCCCACAGCACTTAGTTTGTACCTCTCTAATAGCACTTCCTTATGGTTTTTGTTTTTACTTCTATCACCTTGAAGTCAGATGCCAGCAAGCTGAATGGAACCATGGATCAAGACTGCAGTGTCCCAGGGAACAGCTCTGCCCAGAATTTCAGGACCTTGTGCCCATGCTGGCAGCCAGAGAACTAAGGAGCAATTACCAGAAGTAACTCCTTACATGGGTACACAGTCTACTGTCTGAAGCAGGGTGACCTAATTCAAACATGATAAAGTTAAATGGTGGAGACCAATATCTTAATCTAAGTATGTCAGGAATTGATGAATCAAGAATTGATGAAGCATGATCTGATGAATGAAAAAATTTAAAGTTTATGAAGGAGAGGTGAAACTGGAGAAATTCTCTGAGCTAGAATTCAGGTGGTATCCGATTTGAGTTTTTATGTGCCTGCTTGGAGCGGGGGCATTTATGAGAACTGATGCAATGAAGGGAGCAACAGTGTCCCATTTATTCTGGTTTTCCCCGTGCTGGGCACTGAATGAAAAACTTTCTTCACGGGCATGGCAAGCCCACCTGCAGCTGCCTCTTAACCCCTCACAGGAGGGTTGTCATGTTAAGTCTTTTCCTCCCAGCTTATTAGCAAGATTCCTCCCTTTTGGTGGAGCCCATTATTCTCCTGTGTATCAAACAGTCCCCACTGTTCGATATCCTATGTTTCTTCAAACAGTTCCCACACACTCCAACAAGGAAATCCTCTTAACTAGGCTAAAATTTCCATGGTGGATAGGTTTTCTGTTTGTGCATTTTATTGTTGCTACAGTTTTATTTTCCACTATTTACTTTGAGTCACAAACTTTAATCACAAATGTCCTATCATTGATTTCCTCTGTTCCCATGCCTACCTGGCTTACTTCTTCCAACCTGCCTGAGAACAATTCACCCTTTCAATAAAAAAGCATTCACCAAAGGTTTCCTTTCCCCTTTTCCTCTAGCATGGAGATGCACTTGCAGTACACATAGCTAATGATCATCCAAAGCAAAAATACATGCATAGCACATAAGCTATAGATCACTAGGACAGATGCCACCATGCTCCAATGTAATGGGTCTCAGGAGTAATTCTTTAGCTCCCCTGATATATTTCTCCCTATACATAGTATGGGAATTGCCTCTTTGCAGCTCCTGTTTCCCTAGGGAAGAGCTACTGATGACGTGCTTAAGACTCATCCTCTTCTATTTGTTAATTTGTAAACCTGATGTAGAAAGTTAGCTTTAAACAAGAGTTCAACCCTGTCTCTGGAACCCTCACCCTCAAAGAATATACAACAGAACCTTGCAACAGAATTCACTCTCTCTCACGGGCATTTATGCCTTGGTAGCATTTCCTGCTTCTCCTATGTTATATGGATTCTGGAACTGGAAAAGACTGTCAGCATGAGAATAAATACGTTACTGTTTTCTTGAGTAACTGCAGAGGAGAAATGGGTGTAATACAAGGGTGTTATACGTATTGGAACGTGAGGTTGAGAGAACGGTGCTGAAAATAACTCTAAGATTTTAGGTCAGAAAGATCAAGAGGATACAGCTCACATAGTATTAAAATTTTAAACTATCCTGAAGCTATTTGAATTTTATTCTAGTCATCCCAGAGCTCTGGAGCCCCTAACATTAGCTGAGGAGTATATATGCAGGAAGTCTATGACTCTCACCCAGGAGATGTCCAAAATGAGCACCTTAACAGTGTAATTTTTCTAAGAGTATTTTGGAGCACTTTTTTGTTCCATTAATATTATGTCATACCACGGAAAAATCATATGAGCTACTGACTTATCAATTAGCATGTCAATTAATTGGCTCCTTAAGTATGAATATATATGTGTATATTACATATATATATATTAAATCAACAATATCTGGCTCTAAGCGATAGCCTAAGGGAAACTCCCAGCCTCTTTGATTTCAGATGATAGGCAGCAAAGGCATGGCTGTTAATTTTTATACCTGTTTTCTAATTCTCTCTTTCATCTTTCATATATACATATGTGTGAATATATACAAAATATGTACTATATATATATTTCTGTTGTGTATATACCCATCTCTAATACTAAAAATTACTCACATTATGTAGTTTGAAGACTTCTATTACTCTGAAAATTAGAACATTTTCTCTTATTGTCTGCCATTTTTAAGTGACAGGCACAAATATTTCTTTCTTTAGTTCTTTAAATCCTTCTCTTGTTCTTCTCTCTTCCTCTTTTCTTTCTCTTCCCATCCAACCTCAGCCCCCTTCTCCCACTACCAAACATCCCACTTCAACCAGGCAATGATGTCTGCTCAAGTACAAACATCCAATTTGACAACCTCAGAATTTCTGAGCTTCACCATGTCCAAACCAGAAATGCTCACTTTCCTTTCAGAAACTTATGCTAGATGGAAAGAAAATATACACTTTTAGCTAAAGGTCCAATTAACTGAATGCCCAGAAAAACATAAATGCTCTATAAACATTGCCAATAATCTATTTCCATAAACAAAGGAGAACAACCACTTTCATATCTAGTCTTTTTTTTTTTTTTGCGGTACGCGGGCTTCTCACTGTTGTGGACTCTCCCGTTGCGGAGCGCAGGCTCCGGACGCGCAGGCCCAGCGGCCATGGCTCACGGGCCCAGCCGCTCCGCGGCATGTGGGATCTTCCCGGACCGGGGCACGAACCCGTGTCCCCTGCATCGGCAGGCGGACTCTCAACCACTGCGCCACCAGGGAAGCCCCATATCTAGTCTTTTTATAACCCCAAACTCATGATGACTGATGCTACTAAGTACCTATCATCTTGAGTGCTTGTTCTGTATCAAGCACTGTGTTAAGCAAAATATATTATTTTGTTTAATTCTCACTATGATGCTATGACAATAGTATAAGTAGTATTACTGTCATTTCTCAAATGAGAAAATTGAGATTTAGGCTAGATAAACAACTTACCCACAAGTCAAAAAGCTACTAAAAATGTAGACGTGAAACCCAGGTCAGACTCATTTTAAAACACACAGTTTTAACCCCTGAACTCTATCGCCACCAGGACTTTTTTAAGACTTTCAAAATATACTTTGAGGTAAATGAAAATAAATGAAAATAAAGTTCTTGGTCAAATGGAATAATAGACATTTTTTCACTAAACTCTAACTTACAAATGGAACATCTGCCTACTCGTTTTCTTTTCAAATAGAGTTCCATTAAGATAATAAAAACCAAGGAAACTTACAATGATTTTTGGGGTCATACTTTAAAGCAAATTTCTGACGTTTTATCACCGCAACTTTTAAATAATTCTGTAAGAGTATCTACAAAACATAGACATTTAACTGTATAATGCTATTATCATACCTAAGGAAATCAATGATAACTTTTAATATATAATAACTGGCTTACATTTTTTTTGGAATTAAGTGCAGTTCTATGTTTCACAAATGCAGAATCAAAGGCCAAATGAGATCCATATATCATAATTAAATACTTAAAATTTTATACTAAATATTTAACCACTAAATAATAATTTTAAAACTATATGTCAAGCAAATGAATTACTAGATATATTATTTTTATTCTTCTACCTTGACAACTATACCTTTACATAATAAAAAACTTGAAAAATATGCATACAGCTATGGTTCTTATATAACTGAAAGTTTAAAAAATATCAAAAGATTATTATTACTGCAAATGTCTGGGTGTTCCTTGGTCAGCTGGTAATGTTTGGACATGTAATAAAATACAGATATATGTAATTCATAACTTTATTATATACACTTTATTTTTCTTGATTTCAACAGAAACACTGATTTTTATCATTCTGATCATGATTTAGTATAACTTGTGCTATATTGATAGAAATGGTTTAAATAAATAAAAGTAATTATTTTCAAAAGTTTATTAAATTGATTATACTTCATTAAATGCTATCAAATTTTTTAATTAAAATTATTTTGTCTTATTTTCTTATAAAATATTCTGTCAACTATTAAAATCATAAAATTAATAATATTAAAATTTAAATCCATTACTTAAAATCTGATATTTGTATTTAATTTTTGAAAAATTTAATTAAGCCGTTACTTTTTGATAAGACCACAACTATCCTCAATTCTTGCAATCAATGTCCATCTTGTTGTTAATGTAAAAAACTAGTGTCACACTTCACATAAATTACCTCTAGATCTACATACACACAAGGTGAGTAAATACCAATGATTTTTTATTGTAAAAATTTCTCAGTCATCATATGCAACTGTTGTAAATTTCATGCTATTTCATTAGTACATCCAGAACCATGAATTAGAACAGGAAAATAAGCAAAATAAAGGACTCTCATCACTACTGAGAAACAATACTTCATCATACTGCAAAATCTATTGCAGTCATGCTATCTGGAAGGAAGCATTTGACAAGTTAATTAACAAGTCTTTTCTGCCAATGAAGCACTTCTGCCTCTCAAATCCTTCCTGTACTATAAAAGTATCAATTTTCAATGTTCATGAAGGCATAATCCTCAAACCTTCACCACATTTGGAGGCTATCTCCTGTGATTTCTAGGAAAAAAGACTAAAGACATGGAGAGGCTTTTCCCTGGTGCCTGAATGGAGCTGGCCACAAGAACAGATGCTTAGGACTATATGCCATGTTATACCAGTGCTGAGTGCCAGATCTCAAGTGACAGAGGTATCCTTTTTGTAAAGGTTGTTTTTTGTCTGTATTTTGTATTTTTGTGTATGTTTGTGCTATAAAGGGATATCTAACTTGCTGACCCAAGGAAGGAGACCCTTTTGTCCAGGTCAAGTTTAGGGGTCATAGGTTATTTTCAATGTTAGAGGAGCATTTGTTGAAGAAACCAGCGATTCTAAAAACTTGGAAAGGTCCCTCAATGTTGTTTCAAGTTAACCTAATCAGGAATTCCATATATGATTTACTTTTGTCCAATTTGTTTGACAATGGTATGCAATATTTCAAACCCCATCTGTACTTCCCTAGCCCAGAAAAGTAAATCATCTGTGGAGTAGTGTCCACTGGGTCCCATCCAACACTGGACAATCAGACTAAAATAAACTTATAATATAAAAAAAGGAAAGAAAGCTGTTCATCATTGCTCCTATGCAATTTTACTTTCCACTACACCAAGAAAACTCATCAATACAAAACCAATAAAAGAGATTTTAGGAATGGGAATTACTCTGAAGATTTTGCAAACTAATGTTTAAAAAATAAATTTAAAAAGGTACCCATTCTCCATTCCAAGAATGGGAGATTTATATTCACCAAAGGAAAAAAAATGTGTGTCAAATTGCTACTTAATCCTTGTCCAGGCAGAATTCCATCAGGGCAAGGTGCATGATCAAATTGCCAGGATAAGCTATTGAAGTTTTAAATATGACAATTCTCACAACAGAAGGAAAAATGGGCTATCAATATCCATATATTTAAGAATATATGGATAGTGAACGGGAGAAACAAGTTACAAAACTGTCTATGCTATTTCAGAGTATAGATGGTACTAATGTAATATGAAAAGCTTTATGCTGATACAGAAATTCTGTTAAAATGTGTGCATGTTTATTAATATTTGTTATATATGAATACACATACATGTAATATATATAAACACACGTAATATATTCATATACAAGTAATATATATATATAAAATGTTATATATATATATACACACATACATATACACGTGTACATGACTATGTTAGGATAAGTGTACCAGAAATTTTATATAAACACCATGGATTGTATTCAAGTAAGAATGAAAGTAATTAAATAGATAAAGGCACTGATGTATAAGGACAGACTAAAATAAGTAAATATATGAAGTTTGAAAGTAAAAAGTTTAATAGCATAATCACATCACGCAACATCTGAAGAAACTGTAGCCATGAATTTGGAGGATGTCTTAATTTGTAAAGTAGAAAAAGAGCAACACATGAAAGTACAGGTCTTCCTTAATTATCAAAAATATTTCTTAGAAGTTAGAGAAGTAGGAAATAGAATGCAGGGAAAAAGATCTTTTGTGAAATGAGTCAGTGACAATTAGGGTCCTATATACACCATCACCAGTTCAGAGCAGCAAAATATTTCTGCTAAATGTTTCCAAATTTGAATTTCAAGAAACCAGAAGGAGAGCATGAGTCATTGAGATGCCCTGCTCCAAAATTCCCTCATGTTTTAAGTACTACAAAATTCAGTTTGCTAAACTCAGAAGAGAACAAAAACATCTAATTTCTTACAAGCATTTTTCTAGTGAGAATAGGGGGCGTTGTAATTGTTTGATTCCTCTGTTATATGTGTCACTTGCAACTATACCAGAGATCCCATGCATAATGAGGGCATTTCAAATTAATAATAATAATGATAATGATGACAATAATAATAATAATGTAAATGAAGTTTCTTTTCCAATCAGATAAGAAAGTTACAAGAGACTATTACTCCCACTCTAACAATAACAACAAAAAGCCAGATAAGCTACAAAAATCATAGTTTTTAAAACTCATTGAAGAGTTGAGGACACAATGAAACTTCAATGAACTAATGTCCAGAAAGTGCCAAGTTCTTCATAGAAGAGAAAAGAACAAAGGTGCTGAGGAAGAATGACATGGGGTGGAGTATGGGAGGGGCATAAGTAGACATTAGATACAGATTTGAAGAAGTGTTAACAGTCACTGGTGAGCCGGCACTGCAGACTGGAATTAGAACTCCACCCACAGACCAAATCTGCACCTACCTGCCAATTCTTGCTCAAGGGTAAGGAGTAATAGAGTAAAAGCAGTGGGGAGTGGTGTCAAAGAATGAGAGCTAAGAAACAGCCCCACCAAGATGTACAAGGGCGCAACTGAGTACAAATCTCCCTATGCGGGGGAGATATTCCACAGTTCTAAAAGCTTACAGCTCAGCTTTGAAGCACAGGCAGATCTCTGGAGTCTTGGCAGTGCTCTGATCTCAAGCCTAGCAGAAGGAAAAGTCCTGATTCCATCCTCAAAACGTTTGAAGACAGTGGGAAACAAAAATAAGCTAATGTTGAAATAAGTCAAACCCAGCTTAACTAGATCATATAGACTCAGTCCCTGCTCTAGTGGCCTAATTTAAAAGTGCCCCTTTCTAAAAGCAAATATTATTTACTTCAGTTCCTTCTTTCTTTTATACAAAATATGTGGCAAACAATGAAAGGTTATAAGACAACAAAAAAAGCAAAATATATGACCAATGGACAAGAGAGGAAATAGTGAATAGAAGTAGATCTAGAGAGAGCTCAAATGTTAGAGTTATCAAACCAGGAATTTAAAATGACCATGATTTTTTAAAAAGTTAAAGAATATAGTTAAAATGGTGGATAGGGGCTTCCCTGGTGGCGCAGTGGTTGCGCGTCCGCCTGCTGATGCAGGGGAACCGGGTTCGCGCCCCGGTCTGGGAGGATCCCACATGCCGCGGAGCGGCTGGGCCCGCGAGCCATGGCCGCTGAGCCTGCGCGTCCGGAGCCTGTGCTCCGCAACGGGAGAGGCCGCAGCAGAGGGAGGCCCGCATACCACAAAAAAAAAAAAAAAAAATGGTGGATAAACAAGCATGAAGAAATGGTAAGTTTCAGCAAAGACATATGAGATCTAAATAGAAATGTTATATGTGAAAATTATGGTAAAAAATTGACTTAATAGACTGGACACAGCAGAGGGCAGTATCAGTGTTGAAAGCAGATCAATAAAAAGCTTCCTAACAGAAACAAAGAGAAAATAAAAAATTAAAAATAGGAATTAAAATAGGAATTAAAAAGAACAGAATATCTAAAATATGAGGGATAGTATCAAACAGTGTAATACATATGTAATTAGGCTACCCAAAAAAGATGAAAGAAAGAATGGGGTAAGCTACTCGAAGAGATAATGTCTGTTAATTTTTCAAAACTGATGAAAAAAAATCAAAGTATGCATTCAAGGGACTCGGTGAATTATAAGCAAGATACATACCAAAAACCAAAATAAAACTCGAGGCACATTGTAATCAAATTTGTCTTTGAAAACCATAGACAAAGGGCATGTCTTAAAGCATCTAGAGAACAAGGACACTATAAAGGCAAAAAATGCCCCTGCGTTTCTCCTCTCATCTCATACTGTATTTCCAGAACACTTCTGGGGACAAAATGGGGGAGGTGTTTCCCACACCAAGCAATTCTGTGACATGAGCTGGATGTCCTACAATTTCCTTCAGTTCTGACACTGTCCACCTGGGGTTATCATCAGATGCCACAGGTTAAGGTCTCAGTCCTGCAAGACTGCACCCTCACTTCCACTTCAGACATCAATCTCAAATCCAGGTAATCACCTCTGCTTTTGACCAACTGGTCATAAATTTCACATTCTCAAAACTTACTAGATTATCAGTTTATTATAAAAGGATATAACTCAGGAACAGCCAGATGGAAGAGATGTATAGGGCAATGTATGGGGGAAAGGGTATGGAGCTTCCAAATCTCCGGGCACATCACCCTCCCAGCACTGCCATGTGTTCACCAACCTGGAAATTCTCCAAACCCTTTCCTTTGGGTTTTTATGGAAGCTTCATTACACAAGCATAATTGATCAAATCATTGGCTGCTGGTGATTAAGTCACTCTCAAAACTCTCTCCTCTCCCTGGAGGTCAGGAGTGGAGCTGAAAGTGCCAACCCTCTAATCACACGGTTGGTTCCTCCTGGCAATAACTCCCCATCCTTAGGGGCTTTCCAAAGGTCACCTCATTAGCATAAACTCAGAAGTGGTTGAAAGAGGCTTGTTAGGAATAACAAAAGATACCTTAATCACTCTTGTTCTTATCACTTAGGAAATTCCAAGGGTTTTAGTTTTAGGAGATTTCTGCCAGGAATGACGATGAAGACCAGATACATATTTCTTATTACAAATCGCGGTATCACAGACACATTATGCAGAGTAGAATAATAATATGAATAATAGTTGACTTCTCAGCACAAACAATAGCAGCTAGAAGAAAAGGAAATAACATCTATAAGGTGCTGGGGGAAGGGGGGCAGTACTGTGAACTCAGAATTAGATATACAGCTAAAATATCCATCAAAATTGAAGGCAAAATAAACATATTCTCAGGCAGACAAAAGCTGACAGTAGTGCAGCAGTCCCTTTCTAGTATAAGTGTGATACCAGATAGAATTCTGAAACACAGGGGAAAATGAAGAGCATAAAAGAAAGTATGCTTGTGAAAATAAAAAGCGTTTTAAATTTATATACATATAATTGTAAAATGTATATAAATATAAATGCATATGGTATATCTATATTTATTTCTGAATTTATTTAAAAGAATATGGGCTGCATAAAACCCAAACTAAAACAATGTATCATGGGGCTGTGGAATAAATAACAATATAAAACAAAAAGAGTAAAAAGGGTAGAAGGAGGGTAAAGAAAATTTTATTGATGTAAGGTAAATGAAGCAATACAATATCACTTATAATGTGTGCTATAGCAAAGTGTGCCAACTTAGTGATACCTAGTGTAATGTCTAGAGAAAACATGTAAAATAATACAAAGACTTATATATAGCTAAAAATAAATTCATGAGATAAAATGGAATACTAATAAATATACAATGTACCCAAAATAAGGCAGTAAACAGGAAACAGAAAACAAAATTAAGATGATATATTTAACTCACCAATAATTACATTAATTGTAGTGAACTAACTATAAACAGAGTGTCAGGCTAGATAAAAAATTCAAAACCAAACGCTATGATGTTTAAAAGAAACACACCTTGGGGCTTCCCTGGTGGCGCAGTGGTTGAGAATCCGCCTGCCAATGCAGGGGACACGGGTTCGTGCCCCGGTCCGGGAAGATCCCACATGCCGCGGAGTGGCTGGGCCTGTGAGCCATGGCCGCTGAGCCTGTGCGTCCGGAGCCTGTGCTCCGCAACGGGAGAGGCCACAACAGTGAGAGGCCCGCGTACAGCAAAAAAAAAAAAAAAAAAAGAAACACACCTTGAAAACAAAGACACAAGTAGGTTCAAAGTGAAAGGGTGGGAAAATATACTATGCTAATACTAAGCATGAGAAAGTTGAAGTGACTATATTAATGTAAATAGATTTCAAGAAAAAGTAAGACTAAAATAGATAAATTTCAAAATAGTAAAATGATCGTTTCAGTAGGTACATGAAAAATATTTGACCAAATTTTCCACATCTTCATGAAAAACTTTCAACGAACTAAGAATGGAAGAAAACTTCCTCAAGTCAGTAAAGTGCATCTCTTTAAAAAATCTACAGTTACCATCATAATTAATGATTAAATATTGTATATTTTTCTCCTAAGTTTGGGAATAAGGCAAGGATATCCACTTTCATCACTTCTAGTAAACAATGACTGGAGTACCTAGTCAATAATTAGGCAAGAAAAAAAATAAAAGGCACAAAGATTAGAAAACATATTACTTGTAGATGATATGATTATGTACATAGAAAACTATATGGAATCTACAAAAATAAAATCTACTAGAACTAATAAATGAATTCAGCAAAGTTGCAGGTTACAAGGTCAATATGCAAAGATCTATTTTTTTTTTAAACATCTTTAGTGGAGTATAACTGTTTTACAATAGTGTGTTAGTTTCTCCTTTACAACAAAGTGAATCAGTTATACATATACATATGTTCCCATATCTCTTCCCTCTTGTGTCTCCCTCCCTCCCACCCTCCCTATCCCACCCCTCTCATGGTCACAAAGCACAGAGGTGATCTCCCTGTGCTATGCGGCAGCTGCCCACTAGCTATCTAAT
>NC_041214.2:66420288-66439134 GCF_002837175.3 Physeter macrocephalus | reverse complement strand
GTTCCCTTTTCTCCACACCCTCTCCAGCATTTATTGTTTCTAGAGTTTTTGATGATGGCCAATCTGACCGGTGTGAGATGATATCTCATTGTCGTTTTGATTTGCATTTCTCTAATGATTAATGATGTTGAGCATTCTTTCATGTGTTTGTTGGCGATCTGTATATCTTCTTTGGAGAAATGTCTATTTAGTTCTTCTGCCCATTTTTGGATTGGGTTGTTTGTTTTTTTGTTATTGAGCTGCATGAGTTGCTTATAAATTTTGGATATTAGTCCTTTGTCAGTTGCTTCGTTTGCAAATATTTTCTCCCATTCTGAGGGTTGTCTTTTGGTCTTGTTTATGGTTTCCTTTGCTGTGCAAAAGCTTTTAAGTTTCATTAGGTCCCATTTGTTTATTTTTGTTTTTATTTCCATTTCTCTAGGAGATGGGTCAAAAAGGATCTTGCTGTGATTTATGTCATAGAGTGTTCTGCCTATGTTTTCCTCTAAGAGTTTGATAGTGTCTGGCCTTACATTTAGGTCTTTAACCCATTTTGAGTTTATTCTTGTGTGTGGTGTTAGGGAGTGTTCTAATTTCATACTTTTACATGTAGCTGTCCAAAAAATAGGCTCAGCAAACATATGGAATTAGTGAATGTTCTATCATTCCTAGTGGCTGAAACACATTATTTATTCAATAAATACTTAGAAAGGGCATTTATCCTAAAATTAGGAAGTATCAGCCCCACACTAAAACAGTGGGGTAAAAGGTAATTTCAGCTCTCTGAAAGTTTTAAAACCACATACTTGCCAGCATTCAAATTTTTAACTTCCACTTTTTCCATTATGTCCATTTTCTTTTTTGTAAAACATGCAAACAGAATTCTTCTTTGAGTATCAATTTCTGTTGATTTCTTAGAAAACAAAAGGAGAAAACACACAGAGTAGCAATCCAATACATTATTTATTGGCCCTGTCAACAGACATACAGACACTCATGCACTTGTGACTGAACAGCACTCCCTCATGGCTGGTAAATTATCCCTTCTCACCTATGGTTAATTTTTGGAAGAGTCATTTGTGAAGCAGTGAGGGAAGAAGGAAAAGCCTTTATACCCAGCTGGCAAGTGGAAAGAACTCTGTTGTCTTCACATTCAATAAATAACTTCTTGATTAATTTGAAAATTATCTATATAGTACTACCCACTGGAAATCTGCTCCAACTTAATCTTATTTTCCACTTCAAACAGAAATTTAGATATCTCAGCTATTGAAACAGGAACGGCACATCTCTTCCCTTCCCATGCTTACAGAAGACATCAGTATCAATCACCATGCTCTATCCTTCTGAGCCAGGTATGGCCTCAGAATCTTTCTTACCACAGCACCCGAGACAGCCACTACCATTATTGTGAGATGAAACTACTTGCCATCCTTGTTCTGAATTTCCATTAGTATGACCTTGCTTGATCCAGATTCTATAGCTATAAAATGAGGAGAGTAATATTTATTATTTTTTTGTTAGCTGAAAATAAACAACCAATAAGATTTTAGCTATAGAATCCAAAATTTAAGACACTGAAATATACTAAGATTAGAGAAATGAATATTTCTAGACTTCTCTTACTGCACTCACTATAAACTGAATTCTTAACACAATTAATTCAAATCAAATATACCTTTTTTATTTTTGATAGCCTGGTATTTTCTGCAAAATTGCTAAGTTTATAACAAATACACTAAAAATCAAATTTATTTAAAATGTATGAGACTTTAAACTCTGCTAATTTTGGCAGACTAAGGCATAAATTAAGAAGCTGATTTATAAAAACTATCAACAATGATTTGGTACCTTTTATTAAGGATTCATCAACTGACTTTATAAGTCCTCAACCTCTCCTTTTAATTTGGGTTTTCCTGGCTCATCAACATCAGTATTCTCCTCTGGGCACAGGAACTATAATATTCTCTAGCCTCCCTGTAGTAAGGCTGCGTCAACGTGTCCATCTGTGACCTACTGTCTCCCAGATCCTTCAGCCCTTTCCCTTATCAGCTCTGCATTTCAGGGCACTGACCCCTGCAGCCTGTCTTTTCCAGGCTTGCAGTAGTAGATTGAAGCTGGATTTGGCAAATGAGAGGTACTGGAGGAATATCAGGGCGTAGGAGGAAGGGAAAGACTTGTATGGCTCCAGCTCCCACAAGGGAGTGCCACCATGATTTCAGCTTCCCAAAAGCAACATGATGTAGATTCTGGTAACACTGCCTCCTCCAACGAGAGGGGCTAACAGCTTCCTGTTATTGCTAATCTCTGAGGTTAGTTTAGTGTCCCTTGTTTGGCTACTTAGCTTTGTTATCATCTGCGTAATTTTCTGTATTAAATTTCTTGTAACAAACTCTTTATTTTAGATCCTTAAAGTAGTTCCTTTCTATCTGATGGGGCTCTGACTGCTAACACCACGTTTCTGAGCTCTGATCAAGGTAATATGAGCAGAAATGATGAGTGACGTTTCCACCAGAACTTCTCACGTGTGATCCTGATCCTCACTCCTTTTTCCTTTCCCCTGCTGAATAGAAATGACTGGCAGGACTTAGAAGACCTGAGTCCTTAGCCTACTGGCATACATTGCATTTTGACATGAGCAAGGAATTAAACAATTATTAAGTCTCTGAGCTTTCAGGGTGAATCTACTGCAGTATCTAGCATTTACCTTAACTAATACAGGTAACTTTCTGCTTTTTCCATGCCCTGTGATTCTTGGGTCTCTATACTCACACATGGAATTATGATTTTTGTATTTCCTAATATGCAAAATTAGAGTTTAATAATATTTACCAGGTAATATAATTTTTGGATTAATTCTCAGTAACTCTCTCCAGAAAAAGTTATTAAAAAGGTGAAGTTAGGGCTTCCCTGGTGGCGCAGTGGTTGCGCATCCGCCTGCCGATGCAGGGGAACCGGGTTCGCGCCCCGGTCCGGGAGGATCCCACATGCCGCGGAGCGGCTGGGCCCGTGAGCCATGGCCGCTGGGCCTGCGCGTCCGGAGCCTGTGCTCCACAACGGGAGAGGCCACAGCAGAGGGAGGCCCGCATACCACAAAAAAAAAAAAAAAAGGTGAAGTTAGACTTCGGTATATCTCATCTGTTCTTTAAGGTGAATCCTCTAATCCTCATGTTAACATAGCGATCTTATTGTCTTTTAAAATATGTTGACTTAAACAAAATAAAAAATTATGTTTTCTCATATATGGATAAGCAAAGATAGTCCAATGCTAGTAGGATGACTCAGGGGCATTAGGGATTTTTTTTTTCTTCTTATTTTGCATCCTTGTTTTTTTTGTCCTTGGATTTATTGTCAAAGATGGCTCCTCACCATATCCACACTCCAACCTCAGGAAGGAGGGAAAGCAAGAAGAATGTAAGGGTAGAGAAGTGGAGGAAGTTCTTTTTAGTCTAGATGCCCAAGCCAGAAATTGCATATATAACTTCTGTTTGCATCACATGGGCAGAACCTAGTCACATTGTCATAGCTGTAAGGGAGACTGGAAATGTGTTCAGGCAAAAACCACTGTTCCTTTAGAAAGGGGTAATGTACATGAGGACTGGAGGGGTGAAACAGCTGCTGCTTCTACCATAGAGGCCTGAAAACCAAATTAGATCAGACTGGTAAAAGGTTCTATATAAACATCAAGAAGAAAGTGATTCCCTATAACAAATACTACATTAAGGAAGCTGATGATCTTAATGAAAGACTTTACTGAAAGATCATACACATTTTAATATCATATTTCATTGACTTTAAAAAGCCACCAATTAAATGATTGTTAGATGTACCACTATCTTATAACCACTAAGAAAATTTCCTATTAAACTATGCCACAATGCTTTCTTATTATTTAGAATTTTTATTTTATACTTATTGCATTAATTCTTCAAGTTTTATTTATATACGTATTTTAGCACATATCCACTGCTGTTTCCCATCTTTCTACGTACACAATAACTCTTTGTATTATTGCTGAATCATAATGTACTCTTCCTGATGATATTTTAAATGGCAATTAAACTCAATGTGTATAGTACCAACAATGTGAATCATTCAATTGAAATGATGATATTATGAGCAACTGTGATCAAGTTTTCATATAAGTAGGCAATTACTACTAGATCACTGACCACTGCCTGGCCAACAATAATTATAAGGTGCATCCCAAACTTAGAGGTGTTCAAATGGTAAAAACAAAAAGTTCATCTTCAAATGAATGAAATACAGTAATTATAATGCATTATATGTACTCTACCACTGTCCCCCTTCTCACCTCCACCATGTCTGTTAGCTGTGTTTCTTTCTGAGCAACATAGGTTTTGTGAAGTAGGAGCACATCATCTTCTTTTAAAAGATTAAATTTCACTTTTGTTTTATGGTGTATATTTACATAATTTTGATTTTATATATGTTGGGTATTGTTTCTGTTTTTAGATACCACCTATAAGCATAACAAGGAAGACTGATATACAGTAATGGAACAGAAGGTAAGTAATAATACCCTTGATAACAAAAATATAAAGATGTAGTAATAGGCAATTGAGAATTGGAGAGAACACGGGAAGATGAAGGAATATATAAGGGCACTACTTCCCTCAGTTTACATTCTGAAAATGCAAGCAGTGTTGTCTAACATTGGCAGATGATAAATACTAAGATGGTAAATGAATCTTTAAATTTAATAAGACCTAAAAGGAAAATCATGACTAGCAGAAATATGCAGATGGAGCAAAGGGAGAAGAGAAAGTGCTGACCAAGTGAACTGAATTCTCCATCTTTAATGGTGGGGAATCAACAGATACAGTCTATTCTTTCTAGCAATTAGGTGAGGAAAGAGAAAAAAGGAGTTATTCGTTTTCATCATATAACCTCTATCATTTTGGATTTTTTTAACTTTTTAATTTCAATAATTACATTTTAAAAGTTCTTTTTCTTTCTTTTTCAAGAATAACTGAAAGTTTTTAATGATTACTTGTTTTCTCAATTTATATTTCATTTTTTCTTTGCAAGTTCCATAAACATTTAACTTGTACACTTTACCTGATAATTCCAATCACTGAAGTCCTTGAAGATCTACATCTTGATGTTCCTTCCACATCAAGTTGCTTATTGCCTTTTGTTTGCTATTGGTTTTATTTTCTTTGTGAGTTCATATTTTTTTAATCTAACTTTTGGGAAGGATTATCCTAAAGGCTTGAATTGGGTAAACTTCTCAGGGGCACTATTGCTCTGGAGCCTCATGAGTCCCATTTAAGGATTTTTTCTGGTCTCCTGTCTTGCAGTGAAACCCAGTCTTGGTCTCCTAGTGCCAGAAACAAGTCTATATTTATCTTAGGGGAAGATTTCCATGCATAGGTTTTAGTTTATTTTGTCCTTAGAAGTATCTCTTATTTTCTGTGATGTTAGTGATTCAAGTAGTACATTTAAAAAAATGTACATTTTAGCTTGAATTTTGTTGTATTATTGTGGGAGAGTCCTTCATAGTTTTCAGTCAGCTGTGCTAGTAGAGGTAGAAGAACATAAAATTCTTTAATGATTTATTAGTTACCTCTTACTGTGTAACAACTTTTCCCAAAACTGGGTGGCTTGAAACAACAAACATTTCTTAGCTCACAGTTTCTGTGGGTCAAGAATCCAACATGGGATTGGGACGTTAGCTGGATGTCTCTGGCTCAGGGTCTCTCACAAGGCTGAAATCAAGGTGATGGCTGGAGCTTCAGTTATTTCAAGGCTGGGCTGGAGGATGATATGCTTCCAAGCTCACTCACTCACCGAGGTCTCTGCTGGCTGGTAGCCTAGGTCATCAGTCCCTTGCCCCATGGGCTTCTCCACAACCTGACAGCAGGCTTCCCTCAGAGCAAACCAGAGATGGAGCAAGCAAGGATGAGAAGGAAGCCACAATCTCTTCGTAACCTCATCTCAGAAGTGGCATCCCATTACTTAGGTCATAGTCTACTCTTTATAAGAGAGTCATTAAATTTAGCCCACACT
The DNA here is from genome assembly GCF_002837175.3 of Physeter macrocephalus. Lineage (NCBI taxonomy): Eukaryota > Metazoa > Chordata > Mammalia > Artiodactyla > Physeteridae > Physeter > Physeter macrocephalus. The sequence continues at coordinate 66,433,122 of NC_041214.2, read as the reverse complement.
CAAAGGAGGGGGTTACACAAGGAATAGAAGGCAGAAGTCATTGGGGGCTATTTTATAAGCTGCCTACCACAATTACAAAAGTACATAAGCCTTAACAGAGTAAATTTGGATTTACATAAATCATTTACCATTATTATTGACATATCTTTCCTTGAGTCCTTATAACTATGTTACTCGACTGAACCACCTTCCACGAACTTCTTCTACCTATTTTATGTGTATGCCTTTAAACTATCTTTCCTGCTTATATGATATTTTCATCATGCAATTCCTCTTCCACAAAGCTTTCTTTAGTTCTTTATTTCTAACCTCTCTTCTGCTCCCCTGATCTATCCTACTCGATCAACCTTATTTCCTCTCTGCCACTAGGAAACAATTTGTCCTTTAACTGGTTTATTCCTTGCCACTTCCTTATCTTTATTCAAGTTATTTTACATGCTTAGCTTTCCCTATTTCTAGCCTCCTAACAAATAGTCTCATAATCCTTCAAGATCTGGTTTGTTCCATATTTTCTATCTTTGCCTTCTCTTCTTCCAAGCCCATAGAGTGACATTTTATTACCTGTATCAGTCATGTGACAGTTAAGCACATACTGTTTTGTGCCAGCTCTATATGAATATTGCTTTCAACTCCCACTGATATTTAATGTAAATATAATATTTCTTCAGCTAGATTATTAGTACCTCAAAAGCAGGAATTGGTTTTACAGAATACTTACACCAGCCAAAGTGTACCTAGCATATAGATGTCAATCAAAACACCATCTGAAACATTAACTTATACAGAAATAAATGAAAACTTTCACCTTTAAATCTACTTTTAACCTACGACCATCTGAAGTGTAACCTACCCAATTTATTAATGAATCTTTTTTTTGTATTCCAACAAAATAAAATTTTTTATTGGGCACTCAAATGTATGAAAAATTGGTATCCAAACAAAAAACATCAATTAAAATAAAAAATGAATAAAAATCAGTGATGACTGACTTTCAAAGTTTACATGGAATTATAAAGAAGTTTTAGGAAAATCAAATTTAACGATCAACCTTTACAGTCTTAGTTTTCACAACTGTGAGTGCCTAATTTTCTAAGCGCAGACGTCCCTAAAGATGTGAGGGGGAAAACGAGTGGGCTAGTCATAAAAGACGTGGAACATGAGTAGGAAAATAACCATAGCAGGGTCCTAAATGATTAAATAACCTTAAAAATGCAAAACAGGTTTTCCCTGGTGTTGAGGCGGTTGAGAATCCGCCTGCCGATGCAGGGGACACGGGTACAAGATCCCACATGCCGCGGAGCGGCTGGGCCCGTGAGCCACGGCCGCTGAGCCTGTGCGTCCGGAGCCTGTGCTCCGCAACGGGAGAGGCCACAACAGTGAGAGGCCCGCGTACCACAAAAAAAAAAAAAAAAAAAAAGCAAAACAAAATTTAATCGTATTCCCACTCATGAAACAAAAATCAGGTTAAAATGTTGGTAGTCAAGTCCTCTTTGTGGCATAGTAAGACAGCATCACAGCCTCACTGGGGCCTGGGCAGGGAGCGGATGTTTTTCCTGTTACCTTGCTGTAGGATGACTTAATGCAAGGCAACAGACAAGAAAATGATAGGTTAGCCATACTCCAACTTGAAAGATGGCTTTTGAAGAGATCTTCACTCTAAGTCCAGAAAACTTTCAATCTTATTTCTGTTACAAATTATGCTTGAACAAGTCACAGCAGGAAACCCAGGATCTCAAGTGCTTTAAGAAAACAGAGGAAAAGCACAATGAAGAAAACTAAAATTTTCTCTTTATAAACACAATTTAGTTTTAAAAAAAGGAAAACCTTACTAGGTTACAAAGTGTTAAGTGAGGTGTCCAAGGGCAGAGAATGACTCATGGCAAGGCTAAGAATAAAACATGGGTTTTACACCCTAGAAAACATTTTTTTAAAAATAAAAATCAAAAACCTACATGTAATTGAAAAAGTTTTCTTAAAAATTTCTAAGTGTTTCACAGAAAAGTTCCTTTCCTCTCTCTACCTCTGTCTCTCTCTTACTATCCCTCTTTCAATTTGAGGTCAGCACTTGCTAAAATGTTATTACTCTTGGGATATAGAAGCCTTAAATATAGAGAGCAGAAAGGGGAAATGAAAGAGGGGAGAGAGAATCAAATAAAGTTAACATTTATAATTTTTGCTATAGTTGGACTACACTAATAAGCATTTATTTTTAAAATAAATTGTCATGTGGTACAAAGAGCATAAGTTCTAGATCAAACAATCTGAGTTCAAATGCCTGTACTGCCCTATGAGACCTGAGTCTCACTTAGTTTGAGCTTCAGGGTCCTTACCTGTAATTTAGGTTACTGCCCAGCCCAAGAGAGATATTGTGTGTAAAAATCCTTTGTAAACTCTAAAGCTTACATAAATATTAAGTCATGTTTGGCTCCCAAGATTTTACATTTTTGCTCCTAATGCACGAAAGGATAGAAACTAGCTCTAGGCAAAATTGTCAGATAAACCACATTTGATTTCATGGCTCCTCCATTTTACATGTTTCACCCTCTTCATTATTTCTCACCCATGTCTGCTGCTAATGGTGGAAATACAATTGCCTCTCCCCTTCTATTACTTTCTTCCTTTTCCACACTCAACCAAGATGAGAAAAAGGTCCATATCTGTATGTACACACACACACACACACATATATATACATATACATATATGTGTATATATATATATATCCCTGTAGTATAGCCATAGAGGGAGGAAGCCTTATGGAAGAAGAAGTAAGATCTTCCTCCCTACTGGTAGCAGTTTGCCAGTGGGCTCCCCCAAACAGTGTCCCGTTTGCATATTCCAGAAAATTTGCTGCTATGATGCAGATAGTGGACCATGTGAAACAGAAGACATATCCCAGTAAAAAAGGAGTTTGGGGAAAAATTAAAACTTTTTGCAGCCCTACTCATGGAATAAGATACCAATCACTGGCACATGCCTTTCATTTACTTTCTATTTTGTTTTTAGAAACAGCTTAAAGATAATTTCTGGGCAAACGGCTATATTTGTAGGGCTCTAACTGACCTTAATGAAGTTCAACACTAGAACCACTAAGGTATTTATGAAATAAGGTTACTCAATATGAACAGTATCCATTTTTAAAGATGGAACTCCAAGTGGTATTAAATAGCAATTTGAATTAAAATATACTTCAGCCAGATTTACATTTATAGGCTGAGTGAGTGCCAAGGTATATTTTCACTTTTTTCTCTGGGAGACATTTTAAATGTATGAAAAGCCCTGAAATATGCAGAAAAACTAAGTGAAACAATAAAAAGCAGCCCACCATAATCCGAGTGACTTGTTCTGGTGATGTAAGCAACTGTAGAGTCTCTAGTATTTTTCTGATTACCATTTTAAAATGCATTTTAATAAGAATAATTACATACTCCAAGGTAGACTTCTATACTATTCTTGTACCAAGAAATTTGATAGCATTATGTATATAGACTTTAGAGGATCCAGGGGTTTCTCCCTATCTCATATGTATTATTTCCAAAACCACTTGATTCTAACCTGGAATATGCATAATTTTGACATCAGTGAAAACTGCTTCAGAGATTGATTGCTATTAATTTCATATATTTTAATACTGTCTGTGTGTTCTTCATGTACCATATGTAACGCTATTTTTGTCCAACTGCATATTTATGCTAATAAGTAAAGTTCATCAATGATAAGAGACTTTACAAATGACATAGGAACTATTAACTTTTTTTGCTGACTTCAACAATTATTACCTAGCAATTTTAAAATCAATTTCCTATTGCTTGTAATATGTGCCCCTTAGTTAGGAAACTGCTACATCTATATCCCCCTAAAATATGTTTATGTACAATAAATTCCCACTGACATTATGGTAATTTTCATTTTCATGTAATATTCCATCATTTTTTCTACAATAATGTAGTATTTCAACATGGCTAATTGAGACAATTTGTAATTAATTTACTTCTAGTTTTACCACTTTCATAAGAAAGTCTTGGCAAGCAACTGTCTTTGCAAATCAAAATTCCTATGTGGGCCTTTTATTTGAAGATGTAAAGTTCTTCTCCATGTCCTTCAATCCTTATCTCTTCATTTGAAGATGGGAAGTTCCTCGTCTCATTGTTCCTCAATTCTGCCGCTCTGGCCAGGAGTCTTTTGCCATTCGTCACACTGCCTGGCACACCCCAGCCTTAAATAAATTTCACTGCCTGCTTTCTCAGCCTCTACATCAGTGCTTCTGAGCTCTGATGGAGAAAATCACACAATGGCTCAGATCGATTCCAATTTATGGCCTCCACATTCACTGGGCGCTCACAACTGCCTGGCAAACCCTCTGTGTTTCTGTAGTCACCCTCTCTCCCAACCTCAAATTGGCAATTTCAAACATCCTCTCCGCTCCTCAAACCTTCTACCTCATCTCCTGATTTGTCATTCTCATCACAGGACTCTTCTTCCCATCCAGAGCCTTTAGATCCTCCCTACTGCAGAGCTGTCCCTGTCCCAAGCCTGGCTGGCCCCACGTGTGTCCTGCACCCCAGATGTCTGGCCTCCTCAGAGAACTTTGCCCTCACACTCAGGGCCTCTCCCTCCTGCTTTTGCAGCATCCCTCTTCTGCTTATGGCCTCCTTCTCACTAGCCTTGACCTTCCCAGGTGTTACCCGCATTAAAATAAATGTTCTTGATCTCTCCTATACTAGTTACTCCATTTACTCTCCTCCCATTCATTGCCCAATTCCTTACATCTCACCCCATCCCCAAACTACCAAAACTGACCCTGCCAAGCCGCCAATGATCTCTTCTCACTGATCCAATATATGCTTCTTTTTTTTTTTTTTTTTTTCCAATATATGCTTCTTAATCCTACTCTTATTTGATCTTTTCGGTCTCTGTGATACTTTTTATTTTTCTTTCCTAAAATTCTTCCTTTTTGCATCTTCTGTGATACTACACTCTCTGGATTTTCCTTGTCCAGTATTCAATGCTCTTTCTAGCTCTCCAGTCGAGGTGTTCTGCCTATCCTTTTCAGGCAGATTATCAAGGCTCCACCCTCAGCCTGCTTCTTTTGTTCTGTTAAATACGGTCCTTTGATGATTTAATCTACTTCTGTAGACTCACTTACCGCTTATATGCTGATAACTTCCAGAATTATAGCCCAGCTTTCTCTGCTGAAACTCAGACCCATATATATAACTACTCACTAGATATTTCCACTGAGACATGCAACAGAGTCCTAAAATTCATATGTTCAAAGAGTAACTGGTCAGGGACAGGTTGACTGTTGCAAATCCATCTACCCTCTCCCGGTTCTCTGTGAATTTCTCTGGCTTAGTAAATGGCACCTCAAACTCCCAGTTTCTTAAGCCAGAAACATATGTAAGTATGCACGTATAAACTGAGTTTTATATATATATATATGTATATATCTACACACAGACATACACACACGTGTATACATTTTTTATGACATCATTTCACTTTAAACATAAAATCCATGCAATTCTTCCTTCTCCATATACCTTGATTCTGTCAGTTTCTCTCTAAGCCCACTGCTGCTTGCCTAATTCACACCATCATCATGCCCGGGTTAGTGGGAAGCCATAAGCAGAAGAGGGATGCTACAAAAGCAGGAGCGAGAGGGCCTGAGTGCGAGGGCAAGTTCTCTGAGGAGGCCAGACGTCTGGGGTCCAGGATGCAGGCGGGGCCAGCCAGGCTTGGGAGGAGGAACAACTCAGCAATAAAGATCTAAATGCTGTCTCTCTATGAATGAGAGGAGAGGTCTTGTGTTGAGAAGGACAAATCAGGAGATGAGGTAGGAGGTGTGAGGAGAGGGAGGATGTTTGAAATTGCCAATTTGAGACTGGGAGAGAGGGCACATAAGGAAATCCTCTGTAGACTACCGTTATAGCTTCCAGCTCGTCTCTCTGCCTCCCGCGTGGTCCTTCCTACATACCGCACACTGCAGCCAGACTGACTGTTTAAAACACAGACCTCCTTTTTAAATACTTCAATCCCTTTCCATAATCCTCAGGAATTTCTAACCTGAGCATGACATGAAGACCATCACAGCCTTGGGACTCCCCAGGAGGTCCAGAGGTTAAGACTCTGTGCTTCCATTGCAGGGGGCACTGGTTCGATCCCTGGTTGGGAAACTAAGATGCCACGTGGTGGGGCAAAAAAATAAAAAAAAAAATTCAAAATCACTGTCTTGTCCCTCCTCAGCCCTGCACCTCATCCCTTGTCACTGCCAGTTCCTTCACCCACCATCCCAATCCAACTGAATTCTTTGAAATGCCCCACAAGAGTAATGTTCTCTTTCCTCTCAAGCCTTGGCACATGTCCGTACCTCTGTCTAGAATGCCTGGATCTCCCTACTCAGCCTTCCCTCTTCCTCTGTGTAGTTCCTCTTCCTGTTTCCCCAGTCTTTCTTCGGAGGTTATCACCTGCAGAAAACCCTTGTGCTACACTCCCTGCCATAGGTTAGTTGCCCTCACAGTGGTTCCTCAGTACCCTGTGCTTTAGCCCTTTATTGGCATGCATACTGCATCATGATTTTCTCTTATTTTTTATCCAGCTAGCATCACGGCAAGGCCAGAGTAAGTGCTATGTAAACAGTTTTGAATGCATGAAAAATTAAGTCACCCTATAGCAGGTATTTGTTGTACAAGTGTTTATACCTTATCCATGATTAATTTCCCAAACAAATATGGAAGAGAAGGCACAATTTGTGTTCTCCTTAGCTGAATAAGTACATTCATTTTAAAACAGAAAGTTGAAACATATGATAATCTCTCAGCAGGCGGGAGAGACAGAGTATATATTATATAAAACCTGGATGTGGTTTAAGACTGTTGAACTCAGGCACGTCAGAAGCTGGACCTCTCTTATTTGCCATCAGTAATAAGGCCTACCAACCAGTGAATTGATGGCAGAAATGTCAGCAGTCACAATAGCTAATGTGTGGCTCATGTTATCTAGCTCATAGGCTCTAGCTACTAAATATACAATAGGTTAATAAAAGAGGGCAGTACAATAAGCTTCCACATGACCATCGTTTTTCACAAGCAGCTGAGGATTAAGAAAATACTGGCACAGCCCACTAGTTAAATGTTACATTTACTTAACACTTACTAAAATTTTAAACTCTTCTTAGTTTTCTTTCTCCATTTTAATATACAAGCTACAAAGGTATTCAACTCAATTCCTAAGCCAGACACAATTTTAGTATTTTCTGCTTTAAGCAAAAAGTCTAACAGCTTTTCTTTCATCTCTCTCTTCTTCTGGTAACAGACCTTTCCTATCTATCACTCCAAGTAGAGTCTTTAGGTCTATTCAGGGATTAGCCTGGAAACTTCTTATGTCAGTACTAAAATGTCACACAGTTGTTGTTTTTTAAAATTTTATTATAGAAGTGGTATTACAACCTGGGCGAAAAAAAAAAGAAAAAGTGACACCTTCCCCATCCCATGCTGCATAGGTATCAAACAACTACCTGGCTTCTGTCTTTACAAACTAATGTTCTGTTTTTTGCTGTAACACCCTACTTATCCAGTCTAACTTGTTGAGACAGAATAAGTTGTTATTTACTATTATGCAGAGTTGCCAGTCAGAACACAGGACACAAAGTTAAATTTGAATTTCAGATAAACCATGAATAATTTTAAATGTAATATCCCATGTAATATTTCTATTATACTAAAAATTATTCATTAATCAATGAAATTAAATTTTAACTGGACATCCTCTAATTTTATTTGCTAAATCTGGTAAGCCTAGCTGTGAGGGCTGAAGCCAGGAAGAGATCATCTCAAAAATTACTTTCTATTTCCTAGCCAGCCACATCTCACCCACCCTTCCCACCATCTCATCTCCTTACCTGAAAAGCCTCACCATAAAAGTTACCAACTCAGAGATGCAACAGGAAAGGGCTTAGCTATTCAGGTCCAGATCCAAGCCCAACCTCCTCATTTTCCATTGAGGAAACAGGGGTTTCAGAGTTCAGTGGCTTGAACAAGGACACACAGTAATGGGCTAGTGGAGCTGGAAGGGGTCCCATTTTTCTGTTGTCATTGTTGTTGTTATTAGTTACAAGCCTTGCATTCTAAAGGTCTTAGACTGTGGGGGGAAACAAGCAGAGTCATTTTCTTCAGAATGCCACTAACAAAGATAGCTAAACTTGGTTGGGTGGGAGATGGTTATGTCCTCTCTTAGAAAGTAGAAAGGTCACATAAATATCCACTGAATTGAATTGCATGCAGTATAATGCTCAGCAAACCAGTGGTTAAACCAGGAATAAGAATATGTATATGGAGGTGTAGCAAGAGGACACAGAAAAGAGTTAGCACTAGAGGTGTCTACATGTCCAAGGAAGCAGAAAAGCCCCTGGGGACCCTGATGGTTTCTCCTCAGGACTGTACAAGAGCCTTTCTAAACCTGTGATGGGCTTGGGTGATACAACTGATACTTATCAATGTAAAGGCATATCAGAAAACAATCAACATAAAATGATACATGTACATCTGAACATATTCAACTTATTTATGCTTAGAGACAACTGCCTTTGTGGGTCCAAGTCTGGGCCTGGTCTTCTCATGAACTTTCACTCTACTCCCCCACAGATAAAACATCCATCTATATGGCATCTCTTGTGTGTTCCTCAGGTGTACTATAACTTTAATACTGTAAACTCTCAGACATATGATTCTCAAGATCATACCCAGGCTCCTGAAGGATGCAGCCATCAAAGAAATCAATGGAAATAACACTCTAAGCAGAGAAAGGCCTCATAATACATGAAACTCAGAGCCTGTCTGCTGTCTATCTTGAAAGTGAGCTAAGTGGGAATTTAGCATATGCTTTGGAACAAGAAGGAATAACAGGTTTACATTGTGCTGGTGGCTGGAGTGATGTGATATAGTCAGGCACAAGGGAAAGGCAGTGTACATGACCAGAGGGATCCTGTGACTATGTAAACCACACAGAGAAACTGGCTTGGAACTAGCCAACCAAGCAAAAAGAAGACCTTGTCTACTAATAAATGCAATTCATAAAACTTAAAGAAGATAGAGAGAATGGATCAGGTGCAAAAGCCATAGAGACATTTAGGACTGAAACTCAGATTGTGCCTGTAAAGACAGACATATACAGGGTACTGGAGCCAGCTCTGGCCAGCCTCTGGGGGCCAATTGTATACTTCTCTTCCCAGTGCCTCATGTTGGTAGTTTGCAAGTGGCCATGGTAGGAATATTTATATATGGAAATTGACAAATGCTACTAATCAGTGTTTGCTTGTTTGTTTTGATTTCCTGAGAGCCAGTTTACATGCACAGCACTGCCCACTATCTAAAACCCAGTAGAAGAAACATGACAGGAATGGTATAGCACCAACAAGCCCAGGATGCCTTCAAAGATGGCCTGGGGCCAGAGGATGTGTTCACTGAGGCAGAAGAGGCAGGCCCAGAAATAGAATTGGAAAGAAGAGTCTGGTATAATTTCCCCAGATTTAAAAGTCCTACCTATCTGAATCTAATTCAGAATAGAAATTTAAGCAGTTTATCTCAAATTATGTTGAGGTAGAGAAAAGAGAACATGTAAATTTTAAATAATATTTAGGAATCAATGCTCTGTAAACATGCACATTTTTATTTTTATTTTGTTTGCTTCCTGAATTTTCTTTAAAAAAAATTTCAAATCCTGTGTTTGCTGTCCTAAGGAGTATTGTTTCTAAACCTTAGTCTTGATAATCCCAAATGATGTTGCTGGAGCTAGGGCAGGGAGTGGGACAGAGATACCAAAATGGCAAGAAGGATGTAAAGTTAAACTTGCCCACTTCCAAACAAAAACTAATAGCTATTTGCCCAAGCAGAGCTATACCTGGAATTTGCAAAGCTGCCTCCAGAGGGTCCAGAGGACCCACACACACCAGTAAAAGCCCCAAATACATGAACAGGGCTTCAGCTGGCATCCTCAGGGGTAGCCCCTGAATTTGCTCAACAGTATCAAAATTGCCCATTAATTTGCTTTTCCTGTACCTCAAGACAAGGACAAATCTTAGACAATCTGTGTTTGCATGGGCAAGCAGCTCATCATTTTTACACTTAAGCAGGAGATAATTGCTAAGCCTATGCCAAAGAACAGAAAAGAAACACATTTCTTATATTTTCTGTACCAAAAGTTTTGCCAATCCTGATAAAGAATTTTAAAAACAACTCTGATTATGAAATTACCCAGTATGTGCAAGAGAGAGCATTCATCTCTTTTGCTCTGATGAGAAATTATTTTACTTACTACTGCAAATGTAATCGTCAGTTTATAAAGAATATGTAAAATAAAGACTAGGGATACTATCAAAATTAAGTACAAGTATATGGTATACTGTGTGTGTGTGTATGTTGGGTTTTCTACTTTGATCTCATGTAAAAACCTTCTTGATGCTTCTTTTTAAAAACTCATACTTAAAAAATCATTATTCAAGAAAATCTTCAATTTAAAGTATATATATATATGTATTTACTGTTTTAGAACAGGAAAATTATCATAGTAATCAATCAATTCGAAGCCTAGATGCTACAAATGAGGAAACTCCACTGATTTGTTAATGGAAGAGCTCAAGTCCAATCTTCTGGCTCTGAAACCAGTGTTCTTTCTACGACTATGATACACTGCTTCCCTGAAAAGGAATAACTTAATAACTACTGACTGAGGGGTATAAAATATTAAAGTATGTGGTATATTTAACAATTCAGGTGGAGTGGGGGCAAAGCAGGTTAACCAAAAGCAAAATACTATGAAGCTTGGATAATCCTACCTTCAGCAACCCAAGAGAGCCTCAGCTGGTGGCTTCAGTTAGGGCCACGTGCAATCTCGAATCCTTCCTCCTAACTTCGTGGTGAATGACTTTGACCAAGTAACCACAATGGGTAATCGCAAGACAAGAAGGCCTCTAAAATGGCTTCTACTGTAAAATGCTCATTGCTGAGTGCATGGTCACTTTCTTATCCACATGAGTACTTTCCTATGTGCTGGCTTGCCAGGTAACTGCTGTTACAGAATCTGCATTGAAATTGCCTGGTATTTGTAAGAAAATGTCCAACTCTCTTTTGACACATGAGAAGTCTTTATATACACCCACAGAGAGTGCTTTGACTGTATTTCTACAGGGACAAAGTTGCTTTAAATTTTTGCCTTAGCATTATTTTCTGTTTTCGGGAACAATGAATGGCACTGATGCATCCAATTTTTGTATCAACTGTTTTGACAGCTAAGAGCAAAGTTCCGAATGAGGTTTCTAATCCCCCATCACTTATTCTATTTCTAGTTTACACTGACCTATGCTTGAAAAGCACTTGTTATTACAAAAATTAAATAAATATTGAGAAATTGCTGATGATGCAGGTGTGGATCAGTAGAATTCCAAGGGATGCTATTCAAGTCATAATGGATGTGGATGGTGCCCCCTCTGGAGTTGTGCTATGTACAACCTGCATGGCCATGCAGAGTGGCATCATCTCCTTGGGGACTCATTTTCCTATAATTATGAGTATAAGAGGTGATCTCATGTGTTTCACACTCTTCAGCAACTACTACCTCCTCAGCCCAGTTTTGCAAACTCTTCCCCCGAGTCTCAAATTCACAGATACCATCCCCAATAGAACCTCAACTACTTGATCTGTGATGACAAAGGGAAAACTTTCGGCTTATAACTATCAGAGGTAGAGGATCTAAGCGGAATGTACAGGTTCAAATGCCCATCCAGCAACCTGAGCAAGTCACCTATGGACTCAACCTCACTCTCTTCAGCGGTAATGTGACAGTAGTGAAACCCGACTATCATCACTTTGTTACTGTAATGAGATAATGAAATTGAAATCATCCGTCACAATCCTGTCATCTACAGGAAGGGCCAGGGGATTCAATAGATATTAAAGAACCCTGAAGGAATTCCTATGATAGTCCTGAGATTTAGGCCAATCGTTGACTTAAGGACCACAATTCATTCAGTTAACCTAAGGGACTCAAGCACAACAGCTGCTTAATCATGGAGAAACCAACATCAAAACTTGAGGAGACTGGGGAAAAAATGTATAAATAAATCATAATAAGAAAAGTATAAATTAATAATAAACATGCATAATCAACCTCACCTGCAATCAAAGGAGTGCAAATGTAAACATCAAGGAGAAAATATTTCTCACTTATCAAATTAACAAATCTTAAAAAATATTGAGGAAGTTGAAATGAGATACTGTTCCACACCACTAGCAAGATGATAAATTGGCATAATTTTTTAGTAAAGCAGTATGACAGCAGGATACTAAGCCATTAAAAAGTTAGTGCTCTTAACAAAAAGAATAAAATACCTAGGAATAAACCTACCTAGGGAGACAAAAGACCTGTATGCAGAAAACTATAAGACACTGATGAAATAAAGACAATACCAACAGACGGAGAGATATACCATGTTCTTGGATTGGAAGAATCAATATTGTGGAAATGACTATACTACACAAAGCAATCTACAGATTCAATGCAATCCCTATCAAATTACCAATGTCATTTTTTACGGAACTAAAACAAATCATCTTAAAATTTGTATGGAGACACAAAAGACTCCGAATAGCCAAAGCAGTCTTGAGGGAAAAAAACGGAGCTGGACGAATCAGACTCCCTGACTTCAGACTATACTACAAAGCTACAGTAATCAAGACAATATGGTACTGGCACAAAAACAGAAACATAGATCAATGGAACGAGATAGAAAGCCCAGAGATAAACCCACACACCTATGGTCAACTAATCTATGACAAAGGA
>NC_041214.2:66415344-66420144 GCF_002837175.3 Physeter macrocephalus | reverse complement strand
TGCCCATCGACAGACGAATGGCTAAAGAAGATGTGGTATATATATACAATGGAATATTACTCAGCCATAAAAAGGAACGAAACTGAGTCATTTGTTGAGACGTGGATGGATCTAGAGACTGTCATACAGAGTGAAGTAAGCCAGAAAGAGAAAAACAAATATCGTATATAACGCATGTATGTGGAACCTAGAAAAATGGTACAGATGAGCCGGTTTGCAGGGCAGAAGTTGAGACACAGATGTAGAGAACAAACCTATGGACACCAAGGGGTGAAAGCCGCAGGGTGGTGGGGATGGTGGTGTGATGAACTGGGCGATTGGGATTGACATGTATACACTGATGTGTATAAAATTGATGACTAATAAGAACCTACTGTATAAAAAAGTAAATACAATAAAATTTAAAAATTAAACAAAAAAAAAGTTAGTGCTCTTTTTCTTAGGAATTCCATTTTTAGGAATAATCCTAAAGAAATAACCCAGAGATTTACATTAAAAGATATGCAAGAGAATACATATGCTTGGGAGAAGTTGCCCTCCCCCGCCAAAAACAAAACCCTGTACTTTCAATAAAATCATGGTACCTCCATCCAATAGACTACAAGGCAAAAACTATTTTTTAAAAGCAGAATGTTAAATGACATGCAAAATGACTGTATACAGTGTCAAGTAAGGAAGGCAGGATATAGACTTGCAATATGTGTAGTTAGTATATGGAGTGTACTTTGTATAAGATAACTATAATCAATGGCAGTATTGAACAGGAAAACAATGACTGGACTATTTTTAAAAAGTTCAAAAATGGGCAAAACTAAACTATGGTATTAGAACCAAAGACAGTCATTACCTTTGGGGAATAGAAAAGGGATAGTGATTAGGAGGGTCTTCTGGGGTGCTAAGAATGTCATTTCTTTTACTTGGGTGGCAGTTATCCTGGTGGGTTCACTTTGTGATAATTCATTGAACACACTTGCAGTTGACTCATTTTTCTGTACGTGTGCCATACTTCAATAAAAGTGATACATATATTATTTGTTAAAGTATAAAGAAAAGCAAGGGAATGTTTGTCATACAATTCATAACATTGCTGAGGAGAAAGATGCAATCCTTATGTATTGATAATGTTCTACTTCCTGATATGTGTGGAAGGTATATGGCTGGTCTTTTAATTTTTTTTTTTTACTTTTTAATGTATACAACAGAACTTTAACTCCTACATACGTATATTTTAGAGTACAAAAAAAAGTTTTAAAGTATTTTTCTTTAAAAGAGAAAAGATATACAAAATCTTATAAAGTATATTTACAGATACCATACCTGTGCACTTATGTGTGTGTGAAAGAGGCAGAGAAGCATGGTCTATTTGTTTATCTATCTGTTCATGGTAAAGAGATTGCAAAGATATACACTAGAATGGTCTTAGTGTTTCTCTTAAGACTACAGGTTATTTTTATTTTATGTACATCTTTTTGTATTTTCCAAAGTATTTTTAACAATCATATTACTTTTAGAATCTGAAAGGAAAAATACAAACTCTTTCTAGAATTGAAAAAAAAAATCAGGTGCCACGCAGGTATCACTTATGTGTCATGGTCAGGGAGAGTTTGTGGGTGGGGCTGCGTGCACAGAGGCGGGGCCGCGTGCAGAGAGGCGGGGCCTCGCGAATGTGATGTTTCAAACCTGGGCTTCCACGAGCACACAGACCAGCGTGGCCTCGGACTGGGACGTTTGGACTCGGACGTGGCCAGATGCGGCAGCTGGGAGGAATCCAGAGCTTCACTCCGCCCCCGCTGGGCTGAGGCACAACTGCGTAGGTAGGAGGCCATTCAAGTCTGGCCGGTTAAAACTTTTCAGTTCCCCTGGCTGGGTGAGAAGGAAGGGTGACCTTCAGGAAGAAGCTCGAGGAAGTTGGAGAAAGTAGGACCTCCTTTCTTCCTTACCACTCGAGGAACGTTGCCTATTGATAACCCTGATAAGTAGCCAAGAAATCATTTCCTGCAGGCAGTTAGAAGACAGGGAGTTCCAAAGTGGCTCCCTGTCCCCTACGCGGCACCCCCTATCACATTTGATGAGAAAGGAAAGGCCAAGATCCTATTTGGTTCCCGAGTAACAGACTTTTAATTTTTATTTTGTTTTGTCCTAACTTGTATTCCTTCATAAAGTGTATAATATGAGGACATTTACCTCTGGTCAAGCGAAAGATGATCACTATTTCAGAATCCAGATTTTATTACTACCTGTTTTCTCCCTAACTCATGATATTACTGTGTCTGTAACTCATCACTGAGGAAATGAAGACGTCCTGTGTCACTGAGTATGGTTTTAGGCAGAGAGACGATCTGACACAATTCTCTCTCTGACAATTGTCAGAAAGACAATCTCTAAGACACAGACCATTTCTTCATCTGTGTACTCTAACATCATACCTGGCATAAAATGTGTGCTCTGAGATGTTCGATGTATGAGTGACTGAATGAATGGTTGAATGAATGATTATCTTTAAAAGGAATCTGCCATTCAAAGGTGGCTCGGCATAAGCAATGAAAAATTGTATCAAGCTTGTTTAAAGTTTGCTTTGCACATTACTTGTCTATAAAATATTTATAGGTATCAGTAAGAATCTCTGTTTTTGGAACACCAACAGAATATTTACCACTTTTAGTAAGCCACTAGTTTTAAATAAATGCATAAAAACTTATTTGTAATGGTAAATATTTCTGTTTAATCCCCTATGATTACATTTAATGTGCTAATAATGTTATTATACACACCAAAGGGCTGTGGATCATGCAGATGTCACCAGTAAGATCTTGGGTGCCATACAGGTGCTCTCTTTTACATATTATTGCAGGGGGGATGGACTGTTTTCCTCCAGATGGAAAAATAAATTAGGACCCAATTATAACATTTTACAGGTTTTTCCCCCACTTCATGTGAGACAAGAGCTCAAGGATTTTTGTAAAGGGAAAGGTAAATAAAGGTAGAAGTGAAAAAGAATGCACTGGAAGCAAGAGATAGGCCACAATCCTTCTAACCACCTAACTCTGCACACAGCATGTAGTTTTTCTTCATTGTCCTGATCTGAATAAGGAGTGAAATATTGATTCTGATATGGGAGAAAGGGATTCGACCGGAGGCGAGACTGTGTTGTGTAGTATTTCAAAGAGGTTTTTAATTTTTTTTTTTTTTTTTTATGGTACGCGGGCCTCTCACTGTTGTGGCCTCTCCCGTTGCGGAGCACAGGCTCCGGACGCGCAGGCCCAGCGGCCATGGCTCACGGGCCCAGCCGCTCCGCGGCACGCGGGATCCTCCCAGACCGGGGCACGAACCCGTATCCCCTGCATCGGCAGGCGGACTCCCAACCACTGCGCCACCAGGGAAGCCCGAGGTTTTTAATTTTTAAGTCTCTTTTTCAAGTGCATAGAAACAACATAAACTGGTGAGTTGTCATGGTGTGTAACACAAGTACATAATCAAGATAGAACTGAGATTTCTTTTATTCCCAAAGTGAACTTTTCACTGAAGTACCTTTTCAACCCTGTTAAAACCTCCAATCTGGTCATTTTCAAAGATCTTTGCAAAGAGAAATAATTTTAAAGGCCATTCGAGAAAAATACCTTCTCCTTCTTTTTTTTTTTCTTTGTCAGAGTTTGGAATGGAAAATAACTGCTTGTAACAGTATCTGCCCTAAATTCATAAAGCTGTTCATCTTCTGAGCACTGAAACCAGTAAGCTGGAAATTAATTACAGCTTAAAAGAAAACAACAAATGAACATGAATAATCATCATGATATACAGGACCTTAAAATGGTCTCCAGGCATAAACCCACAGTTCATTCCTTATGGAGAATTTTTTCTAATTAAGAAACACAGTGACTAAAGCCACATCTCTCCACATAGCATTTGACTGCAATTTCTTTTTTTTTCCTTTTATGTGACATATCAGTTGAAAATAGATGAATAGGTACCCAAACAATGGAAGGCTATGGTAACAAAAGCCATACAAACACCATATGCTCATGGGTGTTTAAATCCTTTTATATCAGGGAGCCTGGATTATTGTCTCTCAACTAGTGTAAAATATATTGAGTCATCTTCCTGGAAAGTAACATTCAAGTTGTAACATTTTGCACGCATGAAGAGCCTTGCTGAATTTTTTTCAGGCTGTTAATAAAATATTACAGCAGTCTAGTTTAAAGATCGCTGAAGTAGAGACTATAACTTATCACAGCTCTGGCTAAATTTCAAAATACACATGATGAATGAGCATGAGTGAGGGGTCCAATAGAAAGAGCATTTTCCTGTCTAATTTTTTAAAATTGCTGAGCAATAATAACAACACTAAAAATGATGACAATAGTATAACAGCATTTTTCAAGCACCTACTATTACCAGGCAACCTTCTTCTATTACTCTTGTCAACAACTATGAGGCAGATATCATTAACTCATTTTGTAAATGAGGAAACTGAGAACACAATGGCCATTACTGATATCAACATCATTCCAGATTCTCCATAGGATGGGAAAAATAAGTGTGATGGCAAAGATTCAGCTTTAACTCTACATTTTAGAAAGCCTTAAGGGGTAAATTTATTTACATACCATATGATGTGGTATACATCTGTATACACCTAAGTATGTCTATTATAAAATGTTGAGGGGCTTCCCTGGTGGCGCAGTGGTTGAGAGTCCGCCTGCCGATGCAGGGGACACGGGTTCGTGCCCCGGTC
Source organism: Physeter macrocephalus (assembly GCF_002837175.3). NCBI lineage: Eukaryota > Metazoa > Chordata > Mammalia > Artiodactyla > Physeteridae > Physeter > Physeter macrocephalus. Next base: position 66,415,412 of record NC_041214.2, on the reverse strand, counting down.
CGGGAAGATCCCACATGCCGCGGAGCGGCTGGGCCCGTGAGCCATGGCCGCTGAGCCTGCGCGTCCGG
>NC_041214.2:66406688-66415217 GCF_002837175.3 Physeter macrocephalus | reverse complement strand
AGCCTGCGCGTCCGGAGCCTGTGCTCCGCAACGGGAGAGGCCACAACAGTAAGAGGCCCGCATACCGCAAAAAAAAAAAAAAAAAAAAAAGTTGAGGATTCATGTATTTGAACCACTAATATTTCACAAATTTTAGGCAACTTTGAAAGGTAAATGAGCTGATTTTACACAGGATAAGCATTAGAATGTGTCCCTTTAACCTTAATTAGTAGAAGCTGAAGCTGAAGTCACATTGCAGTCTAGAATTGCATGACAAGTGGAAAACTGATATGGTTTTAAGTAGATCATTTAAAAGGAAATGTTTCAGGAAGACTAGTGTTATTATCACTGGCTAGAAATAGAAATTACCAATAGAAATCAGAGCTCTTGGCAATTTCTTTTCATAAATGAATTGGTTGTTCTAGCTAACTATTTACTTAAATAAATGACTTATTAAACTGTAATAGATACATGATAAAACAGTAATTAATTGATTAAAAATTATTATTAATAGATCAATAAAATTTATTAAATAATACAATTTATTTTCTTAAGATTTACTTAAGTTGCATGTGTGCCTTTCAAGGGTAAGCATTAATATATGGAATCAAAATTAAGACAGTAAGATTAAATTCCCTTTAACAAAGGAAGAGACGTATATAACTCTGTTTAATCTGTTGTTTTTAAAATGTGCTTGAAAATATAGACTTGAAAATATTGGTCTTGCTTTTCTTCAGGCACCTTTAGCTGTTACTTATTAGGATGATAGTTCCACATGTTAGTTTAAAAGCTTTTGGCACTCAACCTGGGTGGTGTTTCTCCACTAGAATAACTTTCCTTAGGAAATTCCAATTCTGGGTGTTCATCTGATTTCACATGCATGAATGCTTCAGTGCTCTCCTACCAGTTATCACTTAAGTTCCTATTAGCCAGCATACCTCAAGCAGAAGAATTCAATGCTGTCTTTGAAGATCACCTAAGTTATAGTTTGGAAAGACATTGTATTGTCAGCCCTCCTTCCAAAAAAAGTGTGCATTTAACTTGTTAGAAATCAGCTCAAATTTGTTAAGTTTGAAGGAAGGTATAAGGAGCAAAACTATGACATAGTAACCACTTCACACCTTTGTTCAACAGACATTTGGAAACCTAGGTTTAAGCACAGAAAAAAAGGAATGCAATAGTCACATGGCCTCCACAATCAGCTCTCAGCGTATATTCCCAAATGTAACTTATCTGTTCTACTTTAGGCAGGTGTGTGTGTGTGTGTGTGTGTGTGTGTGTGTGTGTGTGTGTGTGTGTTGAAAGCCCATGGGATCCTACTCAGATGATGAAGATAATGGAGGAAAAACACGCAGAAGGCATCTCAATGCCCTTAGGTACTGGGAGCAAGGCTTAATTAAAGACTCAAAAGTTCAGACCTCAATTCCCTCATCTTTTATATTCACTAATTTAGTTCACAGTGAAGAGAACACCGTGTTAAATATGAGAGCCATTACCAGACTGATGGGCAAGTCTTGATATACGTTAAAAATCACAACATTGATTAATTTAAACATTTCAACCTGACTGCGTACAGAATCCCTTCAGATGTTGCCCATACATTCATTGGTCAATTCCATGCATACAGAAAAGGAAGTATAATCTGCAGTTCACAGAGGCTCCGTCTTCTCATGCAGTTGCCATTTCTTCCCATTTTCCTCCCAGAGATCCTGCCTTCCATGGGCCTTCATGTTATTCTGTCAGCTGTCACAGAATTTGTTCAACCAGTACCCACACTAAACTGGTCATCTGGCTTTGGTCTCATCTTCCAGTAGTCGGTGACTACCTCTGTTTTGCACTTATCTCTCCCTCTCCCTAATTCTCAATATTTTTCATTCTTCCAGATCTTTCGTATCTACAATATGCTGTCAAGAATAATGGGACAGAGTTGGGTTATGGGTGGGGAGGGAGATGTAGTTTAAAAATGTCCCTCCAGGAGCCTGACTCATCTCTTCCTCCAGCCTTGAGAACACTGCTTCACTTTGGGACATTCATACCAGGAGATGTTACCCTATGCTGGTATAGATGTTTTAAAGTGAGGGCAGAGGAAAAATGATTCCATTAATTTTTGTAGCAGAATTCATTGAGTGAGCTCTTGAGGCCTCATTTCTTTTAAAGTTGGAATGTGGGGATGCAGAAAAGGACTATTTCTACTTACCAATCAGAGATAACTCAGTAATGATTTAAAATAGTCTCTTTGGGTAAATATCTTCCTCCTCCCCAAGACGCAGGACAGGGGAAGCTTACTCACCTTCATGGCAACCGAAATGGGAAGAGGCCTTGTGTCAATGCCTTCTCTAGTCCTCCCTGGCCTCTATTGATATATCATTCTTTCCACTTTTTCCCCAGGATTGAGTATTGACTGAAGTGCAGTACAGTTGATCCCGAGTTCATTGATCTGGTCATCAGGTCATCATATTTACCAGTGAATATATCAAACAGTTGCAGGGAGATTGGGTCATAAAAAAGCAAGCCTGGAGGGATTTTTTTTTCCCTTACCATAACTAAACTTTAAAAAATTATGATAATGATAGCAAGCAAATCATTCATGCACAGTGCAGTTTGTTCAGGCTCTTCAGGGCCTTCAGAAACACAGGCAGAGAATCTCTTTTACTCTACCAACCCTACACACAATCTAATAATTCCCAAGCCACTCATATGAACTGCATTTCATTTGTTTTGTGTGGTTTTGCCCTCCTGGAGAGTTCTGTAGAAAAACACCTTCTGATTTACTGTCAAATTCTTTCCCTGCCTTATTACTTGTATTCTCAAACAGTGCAGAGATTGTAGGTGGGGGAGTAAAGGGCATGTGTTTGGGAAAGTCTTACCTCTATTGCCTTGAACATATTAGAGATATTTTAAATTCCTAGCTAACTCATACCTCAATCACCTATACATGTGTTTCTATTGTCTACTTTTTCTTTTGATTTTTGATTATGTTTTCTTGGGGTGTTTGAGGCATACTTAGTAATTTTTTGGATTTTTTTTGCTGCGTTGGGTCTTCATCGCTGCACAGGGGCTTTCTCCAGTTGCAGTGAGCGGGGGCTACTCTTCATTGCTGTGCGCGTGCTTCTCAGTGCAGTGGCTTCTCTTGTTGCAGAGCACAGGCTCGAGGCACGTGGGCTTCAGTAGTTGCAGCATGCGGGCTCAGCAGTTGCGGCACATGGGCCCTAGAGTGCAGGCTCGGTAGTCGTGGTGCATGGGCTTAGCTGCTCCACGGCATGTGGGATCTTCCTGGACCAGGGACTGAACCCGTGTCCCCTGCATTGGCAGGCGAATTCTCAACCACTGCGCCACCAGGGAAGTCCAGTAATTTTTTATTAAATTTTGACTGTTTTGTATAGGAGATTGTAGAAGATCCAGATGATGTATCCTGCTCTATAATGGATTCATCATTCCCTTCACTAGGCAGACAACACAGTAATTCATCTTAATTTAATCAGGGACTGTTGCATGTTGAGACTGGGTTGCAGGCCTGGAAATGGTCTATCTCTAGTTCACTCTGGTTCTCAAGAGTTTTCAGCTGTAAGTCTGATGTTTCTTTGAGGCCATTTCTCCTGTAGGTCTCACAAGACTGCGAAAACTTTGCATTGCTTTGCAGAGGCTTTCTACTTAGGTCTATAGCATCCTGCCCCATGTAGCCCCTCAAGTTAGCCTATTCTCTGGATAGTAAACATCTCTGTGCTTGAAGTTCCCCAGATATCTACCCAAAACCATACTGGTTTCACCCAGTACCCTAAGTAAAATGCTGAGATTCTCAGCCCCCTCCCCATACCAAATTGGCAAACATTGCTCTGATACAAAATGGCTGTAAAATTCAGCTCATTTCCATGAAGAAGTTATACCCTATCCATTTCTCATTGCCTCCCAGTACACTCAAACTGATGACCTGGTATTTAATCCTGCTTTTCTACTCAGTCTCAACAGAAATTCTGATCTGCTACAAACTACTCCACCCCGATAAGCAGAAGCTAACATGTAACTGAATAGTTTGAATGATATATTTTGGCAGGTTCAAATTGTTGAAATAGTAATTTTGAAATATGACTTTTTTTTAAAGTTTGATACACATCAAAACTATGTTTTTCCCCAAGAAGTTCTTTGATTTCATGGTTCTCTTTTTCTGAGATCAGTGGGGAAATATTAGTGGATGATTAATATATAACCAGGTTTCAAATATTATTCAACTCTGTAAATCTTCATTAAATGCAATTGAAACATGATTGAAAAAATAAAAAATGTATTTCTAAATTATTTTGATATCTTCTCTAGCTTAATTCCAAAATTAATTTCTCTCATAGACAAATGTATTGATTTGTTTATTTATACTAGAAAAGGTATAATTATTTATACTAGAGTCAGAAAAAATCTTCAAATTATAGTACTAAAAACTGTACAAGAAATTAAATTATTATTTTTCTTTACTTATTTTATTTTTCATGGGGGAAGAAGGGGCAGTGTAGTGTGGATGAGAGGAGAGGCCCAGGGGACTCTCTTTGCCCCTTTACCCCCTTTTTATATCCCAAAGGAAAGTAGAGGGAAGCTGCCTCTGCCTTGAAATGAGCCTATGTGCTTCAAACCTGGGGACAGGGGTAAGAGAGGATCTGTGCTTTGGGCAACCTGAGCCAGAAGCAGAGGGGTATTGGGGAGGATACATGATGCTTATTGCTTTGTATGTTTCACTGGGAAGGAGGTCACCACCAACAGTAGCTCACAGATTTGTAAACTGAGCCTACTGGCTTCAAGAAGGGGAGCAATGAAGTCAAATTAAATATGAGTCATTTGTGCAAAAATAACACACAAATATATACAAGATATAAATAGTTCCATTTGAAAGAACTTCATAATTATCTTTAGTAAATATCAAACTAAAACTCTTGCAAAGAATCAGGTAAACCCTACTTTTAGCTCAGATATTTATGATGTGAAATGGCTTGGCATGCATAGGAAGGTAGATAAATAGTTCATATTCTAATCCTTCTCTCTCTCTCTCTCCTTCTCTCTTTCTCTCTCTTTTTCTCTTCTCTGCCAGGTTCCATGGTAAGTGCATATAACATTGTACTATTAATCCGCAGGCAAATCATACAAAAAAACCTTATCCAATAGTTTCTCAAGTGTTAAAAATGCCTTTTATTCTTCAGCCTCTAAAGGAAAAGACAGTTTAGGGTAAGTAAAAGGCACTGTAAACATACTAGAAAATATTAAAATGACAATAGTGATAGTTCTGTTATACAATATGTTTGGAGATTAGGGGATTTCTAGGTTCACGCTCTACCTGTCTCCACCCCACTCCAAAAAACAGTTTACAGAGATTTATAATGATCTTAGGTGAAAATAAATATCCAGTTCAGCCTCAGGGGAAAATAATTTAGGCGCAGTCTCATATTCATGCCTCAGGCTCTATTTGTGAGGTAAGAGTGGCAAATATTAATTATTCATGCATTACCCATGGTGCACCCATTTTATGGATCATGCACTATGTGACTGGTTATATATGATAACAGTGAAAATAGATTAGCTATCCCTGTTTGTGTGGATGTTCTCTCATTTTACCAATTGCTCTCCAGGACACAAAATTCCCAGAGAATAAATATCCTGAGATTCAATTTTTATGTAAATATTAGTCACCAACTTTTGAAATTTAAGAAGAAAAATGATGTGTATGTGCGCATGTGAATGTAAACAAAGCTTCACAATGTAAAGCAAAGCATCAATTATTAAATGTTATTAGTATGCTTTATATATGAATATTATGTTTATAATTTGTTCATGATATAGCATATATACTATATGTAACACCATAATAGCTACCCTTTGTAGAGAACTTATTATATGCCAGGTGATGCATTAGTTCTTAACAAATGTTGCTTTGTTAATCCTTCAGTCATCCCTATGAGGGATGAATCGGATGAAAAAACCAAGATCCATCAAAGTAAAATAACTTAATGAAAGTTTCTTCAGCCAAAAAAAACAGGATTTGAGCTTATATCTCCTCAACTCTAAAACACAGGTCCTGTCTACTATGCCATTTCAATTCTTGAGCTTGGAGCAACCTCCCAGGAAAGTCAGATAGCAGTTCTGAGCTCTTACTCCCAAGCTCCTATGAAGCACAATCTATTTTATTCATCTTTATAATCCCCCAGGAAAGAGCCTAGTATTTTCCCCTGGTAGGAACTCAACAAGTGTTGACTAAATGGATGAATGAATGTCTAACAATAGTCCATCCTTATAAACTTCTTTTTCGGGAAGCTAAGCATATAGACCTTAAAGTATTTCTTTAGCATCAGATAAAGGAAGCATCTATCTACTTATCAGACTGCTTCATCAGTGCCAGCACAGGTACTACTTTTACCACAGCAGCATGAAATATATAAATGTATTGGCTCAGTGCCAGCATGGTCACCCAGCTACCTATATCAGACTCCAATGGAGTAGACTGACCTTGGACATACTTAGAGCACCAGTAAAGTAGCATTACCAAGAGAATAATTCTCTAGGAAAACCTAGCATTTAATAACTGTATTGTGTTACATAAGTGAAATCTCATTGATCTTAAGAACTGTGCACTGAAGTAATGAAGGGTAGTGAGACATGATACATGCAACCTAACTCACAAATAACTCTGAAAAAAATAAATAATATAAATGTATATATGTGTATGTGTCTCTGTATACCGGTCTACGCTACACTACACACAGACACACACACACACACATTACAATTATAAATATGGGCAAAAAGTTTAAAATTGGTAAATCTGGGTAAAGGGCAATTGAGAGCTCTTGATATTATTCTTACAACTTATCTATAAACTTAAAATTATTGCCAAAAAGTTAATTAGTTCATTTCTTTTTTTAATATCTTTATTGAGTATAACTGCCTTACAATGTTGTGTTAGTTTCTGCTGTATAACAAAGTGAATCAGCTATACATATACGTATATCCCCATATCTCCTCCCTCTTGTGTCTCCCTCCCACCCTCCCTATCCCACCCCTCTATCCCACCCCTCTAGGTGGTCACAAACCACCGAGCTGATCTCCCTGTGCTATGCAGCTGCTTCCCACTAGCTATCTGTTTTACATTTGGTAGTGTATATATGTCAATGCTACTCTCTCACTTCATCCCAGCTTACCCTTCCCCCTCCCCGTGTCCTCAGGTCCAATCTCTACGTCTGCATCTTTATTGCTATCCTGCCCTAGGTTCCTCAGAACCTTTTTTTTTTTTGATTCCACATATATGTTTTAGCATACGGTATTTGTTTTACTCTTTCTGACTTACTTCACTTTGTATGACAGACTCTAGGTCCATCCACCTCGCTACAAATAACTCAATTTTGTTTCTTTTTATGGCTGAGTAATATTCCATTGTATATATGTGCCATGTCTTCTTTATCCATTCATCTGTCAGTGGACACTTAAGTTGCTTCCATGTCCTGGCTACTGTAGGGTGAAGTGATACCTCACTGTGGTTTGGATTTGCATTTCTCTAATGATTAGTGATGTTGAGCATCCTTTCATGTGCTTCTTGGCCATCTATGTGTCTTCTTTGGAGAAATGTCTATTTAGGTCTTCTGCCCATTTTGCACTGGGTTGTTTGTTTTTCTGATATTGAGTTGCATGAGCTGCTTGTATGTTTTGGAGATTAATCCTTTGTCCGTTGCTTCGTTTGCAAATATTTTCTCCCATTCTGAGCGTTGTCTTTTCATCATGTTTATGGTTTCCTTTGCTGTGCAAAAGCTTTTAAGTTTCATTAGGTCCCATTTGTTTATTTTTGTTTTTATTTATGGTTGCCTTTGATGTGCAAAAGCTTTTAAGTTTCATTAGGTCCCATTTGTTTATTTTTGTTTTTATTTCCATTTCTCTAGGAGGTGGGTCAAAAAGGATCTTGCTGTGATTTATGTCACAGTGTATTCTGCCTGTATTTTCCTCTAATAGTGTCTGGCCTTACATTTAGGTCTTTAATCCAGTTTGAGTTTATTTTTGTGTATGGTGTTAGGAAGTGTTCTAATCTTATTCTTTTACATGTAGCTGTCTAGTTTTCCCAGCACCAATTATTCAAGAGGTTGTCTTTTCTCCATTGTATATTCTTGCCTCCTTTATCAAAGATAAGGTAACCATAGGTGTGTGGGTTTACCTCTGGGCTTTCTATCCTGTTCCATTGATCTATATTTCTGAATCCAAGAACATGGTATATATCTCCATCTGTTTGTATCATCTTTAATTTCTTTCATCAGTGTCTTATAGTTTTCTGCATGCAGGTCTTTTGTCTTTTTAGGTAGGTTTATTCCTAGGTAATTTTATTCCTTTTGTTGCGGTGGTAAATGGGAATGTTTGCTTAATTTCTCTTTCAGAATTTTCATCATTAGTGTATAGGAATGCAAGAGATTTCTGTGCATTTGTTTTGTCTCTTGTCTTTATTTTAAAGTCTACTTTGTCTGATATGAGTATTGCTACTCCAGCTTTCTTTTGATTTCCATTTGCATGGAATATGTTTTTCCATTCCCTCACTTC
>NC_041214.2:66378847-66398648 GCF_002837175.3 Physeter macrocephalus | reverse complement strand
GAAGTCAGGGAGCCTGATTCCTCCAGCTCCGTTTTTCTTTCTCAAGATTGTTTGGCTATTCTGGGGTCTCTTGTGTTTCCATACAAATGGGAAATTTTTTGTTCTAGTTCTGTGAAAAATGCCATTGGTAGTTTGATAGGGATTGCATTGAATGTGTAGATTGCCTTGGGTAGTATAGTCATTTTCACAATGTTGATTCTTCCAATCCAAGAACATGGTATATATCTCCATCTGTTTGTATCATCTTTAATTTCTTTCATCAGTGTCTTATAGTTTTCTGCATGCAGGTCTTTTGTCTTTTTAGGTAGGTTTATTCCTAGGTAATTTTATTCCTTTTGTTGCGGTGGTAAATGGGAATGTTTGCTTAATTTCTCTTTCAGAATTTTCATCATTAGTGTATAGGAATGCAAGAGATTTCTGTGCATTTGTTTTGTCTCTTGTCTTTATTTTAAAGTCTACTTTGTCTGATATGAGTATTGCTACTCCAGCTTTCTTTTGATTTCCATTTGCATGGAATATGTTTTTCCATTCCCTCACTTCCAGTCTGTATGTGTCCCTAGGTCTGAAGTGGGTCTCTTGTAGACAGCATATATACGGGTCTTGTTTTTGTATCCATTCAGCCAGTCTGTCACTGAATGTGAATGAGATCCTTGCTGGGTAGAGTAATCTTGGTTGTAGGTTTATCCCTTTCATCACTTTAAATATGTCCTGCCACTCCCTTCTGGCTTGCAGAGTTTCTGCTGAGAGATCAGCTGTTAATCTTATCGGGATTCCCTTGTATGTTATTTGTTGCTTTTCCCTTGCTGCTCTTAATATGTTTTCTTTGTATTTAATTTTTGATTGATTGATTAATATGTGTCTTGGCATGTTTCTCCTTGGATTTATCCTGTATGGGACTGTCTGCACTTCCTGGACTTGACTATTTCCTTTCCCATGTTAGGGAATTTTGCAACTATAATCTCTTCAAATATTTTCTCAGTCCCTTTCTTTTTCTCTTCTTCTTCTGGGGCCCCTATAATTTGAATGTTGGTGCATTTAATGTTGTCCCAGAGGTCTCTGAGACTGTCCTCAATTCCTTTCATTCTTTTTTCTTTATTCTGCTCTGTGGCAGTTATTTCCACTAATTTATCTTCCAGGTCACTTATCCGTTCTTCTGCCTCAGTTATTCTCCTATTGATTCCTTCTAGAGAATTTTTAATTTCATTTATTTTGTTGTTCATCATTGTTTCTTTGCTCTTAATTCTTCTAGGTCCTTGGTAAACGTTTCTTGTATTTTCTCCATTCTATTTCCACGATTTTGGATCATCTTTAGTATCTTTACTCTGAATTCTTTTTCAGATAGACTGCCTATTTCCTCCTCATTTGTTTGGTCTGGTGGGTTTTTACCTTGCTCCTTCATCTGCTGCATATTTCTCTGTCTTCTCATTTTGTTTAACTTACTATGATTGGGGTCTCCTTTCTGCAGGCTGCAGGTTTGTAGCTCCTATTGGTTTTGGTGTCTGCCCCCAGTGGGTGAGGGTGGTTCAGTGGGTTGTGTAGGCTTCCTGGTGGAGGGGACTAGTGCCTGTGTTCTGGTGGGTGAGACTGGATCTTGTCCTTCTGGTGGGCATGGCCATGTCCAGTGGTGCATTTTGGGGTTTCTGTGAACTTAATATGACTTTAGGCAGCCTCTCTGCTAATGGGTGGGGTTGTGTTCCTGTTTTGCTATTTGTTTGGCATGGGGATGGAGATCTTTGGGAGACCTCTCGCTGACTGATATTACATGAGGCTGGGAGGTCTCTGGTTGTCCAATGTCCTGGACTCGGCTCTCCCACCTCAGAAGCTCTGGCCTGACACCTGGCTGGAGCACCGAGACCATGCCAGACACATGGCTGGGAAGGAAAGGAAGAAAAAAAACGGGAAAAAAACCACAATGAACAGGTAGAACCCCAATCCAAATTGTAAAAGCAAAACTAAACAGACAAGATCACACAAATAAACATACACACATGGTCATGAAAAGAAAACAAACTAACAACAACAAAAATATGAACTGTCAGCACCCTCGGACAAATGGTAAAAGCAAACCTAAACAGACAAAATCACACAAAGAAACATACACATACACACTCACAAAAAGAAAAAAATTTTTTTAATATTAAAAAAAATTAAATTAAATTAAAAATAAATAAAGAAAGAGAGCAACCAAACCAATAAATCCACCAATGATAACAAGCACTAAAAACTAAACTAAGATAAACATAAAAACCAGAAGCAAATTAGATGCAGAAAGCAAACCCGAAGTCTACAGTTGCTCCCAATGTCCACCTCCTCAATTTTGGGAACATTCGTTGTCTATTCAGGTTTTCCACAGACTCAGCGTTCATTAAGTTGATTGTGGAGATTTAATCTGCTGCTCCTGAGGCTGCACGAAGAAGTTTCCCTTTCTCTTCTTTGTTCACACAGCTCCTGGAGTTCAGCTTTGGTTTTGGCTTTGCCAAAACCTAAAGGCTCTTCCCTGCCCAGACAGGAGGGCGTTAAAGCAGCAGCTGATTAGGGCTCTCTTGCTCACTCAGGCCAGGGAGAGGGAGGGGTACAGTAGTCATAATTCGATGCAGGACGAGCCTGCAGTGGCAGAGGCTGGCATGACATTTCTAAAGCCTGAGGCACACCGTGCATTCTCCTGGGGAAGTTGTCCCTGGATCACGGGACCCTGGCAGTGGCCGGCTGCACAGGCTCCCAGGAGGGGAGGTGTGGATAGTGACCTGTGCTTGCACACAGGCATCTTGGTGTCAGCAGCGGCAGCATGAGCGTTTCATGCCCGTCTCTGGGGTCCATGCTGATCGCCCATCTCTGGAGCTCATTTAGGCGGTGCTCTGAATCCCCTCTCCTCACGCACCCTGAAACAATGGTCTCTTGCCTCTTAGGCAGGTCCAGACCTTTTCCCAGACTCCCTCCTGGCTAGCTGTGGCACACTAGCCCCCTTCAGGCTGTCTTCACACAGCCAACCCCAGTCCTCTCCCTGGGATCTGAACTCCGAAGCCTGAGCCTCAGCTCCCAGCCCCCACCCACCCCAGCGGGTGAGCAGACAAGCCTCTTGGGCTGGTGAGTGCTGGTTGGCACTGACCCTCTGTGAGGGAATCTCTCCGCTTTGCCCTTTGCCCCCATTGCTGTGCTAATGTGTGGAAACTTTTCCTCCTTCACAGCTCCCTCCCAGAGATGCAGGTCCCGTCCCTATTCTTTTGTCTCTGTTTTTTCTTTTTTCTTTTGCCCTACCCAGGTACATGGGAGTTTCTTGCCTTTTGGGAAGTCTAAGGTCTTCTGCCAGTGTTCAGTAGGTGATCTGTAGGAGTTGTTCCACATGTAGATGTATTTATGATGTATTTGTGGGGAGGAAGGTGATCTCCACGTCTTACTCCTACACCATCTTGAAGGTCTCAATTGGTTCATTTTAAAGATACATTTCCTACCTCTGGATAGATATAACTTTAAAACGTGTTTGAGAACAGTTAATAATTTAAAGGGTAAATCAAAGGATAAGAAATATTTGTGGTTACTGTTCATTAATTGTGTGACTTTCTGCAAACAAAGCACTAAACTGTTCAATATATGTTTCTTCATTTGGAAACTGCAACTGTGATAACCATTTACCTTGTGTATTATGGGGGAGGCAGTGGAGTGAGGTAGAAAGAACTCTGAGAGTTGCAGGATTCGTTATGTGACCATGAGCAAGTCATTTCACCTGCATGAGACTCCATTTCTTCATCAGCAAAATAAGGATATTAGATGAGAGTATATTGGGAAGGCTGTCCATCTCTATCCTTCTACAATTCTGAGTTATAGTTTAAGAAATAAAATGTTAAAGTCTAAGAAGTAAGAGCCATATCAACAGAATTAAAGAGATGGCCAAAGCTGGGGGAAAAATTTTTTCTTTATACTTCTGTACAGTCTCAGCCTCTTAAGTAAATAGAAACTTGGATTACTTTTATAGAAGGACAGAGCGGTGTCTGCAAAGAAACAGAACTTTCTCTCAGGATGCCAATGAATTTGGCAGGCTGATTGCATTTGTGTTTCTAGAAGAAATGTAGCCAAAGGTCTCTGAAGTACATTGAAACATGACTCGCCCTCCCCTCATATTGCTCCCACACCAAATGAGTTATTGTTTTTACAATCAAATTAGATTAAGGATTTTCGAGAAGTAAAGTTGTGCCCTCATGGACCACACTTGTAAAGATAGCAAGTTGTATCATTATCACTTCCCCAAAAAGCTCTGATTTTTCTGATGCTTTTGGTTCTGAATAAGCCACACTTTATGTCAACAAAGAATCAGGGAAATTATTTATTTCTCAACAAAGACTAAAGTAAAAGAGACCAGGGTAGGCACATCATAAATATTGTTGAATGAGAGTAGCAAACAATAAAAATAGGAAAAACAAAACAAAACAAAAGACAGAATAAGGATGCCACAGTGTCTGAAGAAGCACTCCATAGTGAAGTCAATTTGTAAAAAGCTAGCTTATATTTAGATGACTCCTAACTAAACTGTCTAAGTTTCTGTAATATGGTACAGCAGGAAAAAAGAGGTAATTTTGAATTCTTCAATAAATGTACAATAAAATAAGATACAGTCATCTGTCCAGTTAAAAAATATTAACTGTGTGCTTACTCTGTGTCTAGCACATTCTGAATATATAGCAGTGAATTAGCATACAAGGTGCATTCTCTCAGGGAGCTTATATTCTGTTGGAAAAAACGTATATATGAATGAAATATATATATATATATATACACACACATATATACATATGAGTAAATATATCTGTGATAAGTGGTATGGTGAGATTTAAAATAGATATATGACTGAGGGTGGTTACTTTAATTCATTAGAGAAGGTTTCTTTAGGAAGAGACATTTAAGTTATGATCTGAATAACATGAAAAACAGTGAAGAGAACACTCTAGACCAACCAGTGCAAAGGCTCCAAGGTGGGAATGAACCTGTTAAATTAGCAGAACAGAATAAAAGCCAGGTGGCTGGAAAACAGTAGACAAGGGAGGAAATACATGATGAATTTTCAGAGGGTGCAGGGGTATAAGGGATTTGTATTCTATTCTAGGTGTTGTGGGCAGCCATTTAAAGGTCTTAAGCAAGAACATGGTGGGATCTGATTTTCATTTAAAAGGACGACTTGGGCTGCTGTGTGTGAGAAAACAATTGCAATAGTCTAGGCAGGAGATCATGGGGTCTAGAGGGTATCATCATGAATATGGAAAGAGGTGGACCTTTGAAAGAAAGAGTCAGTAGGACCTCATGATGGATTGGAGTTAAGTAAAAGAAAGGAATCAAAGAAAACTTCTAAAGTTCTGTCCTGGCCAATGGATGTGGGGGCATGTACTGGAATGGGGAACACTAGGAGATGGGCAACTTAAGATGAGATGAGATTTAAGAAACCTGTTATGGGCTTATTAGTTTTAAGATGCATATTAGACAATCCAAGTAGAGATGTTACATAAACAGTGGGGTACACAATTTTGAATTTCTGGGAGTATTACATATTACATAAATTATCTTTTTTGATTCTCACGTGATTCTCCTGCATCCAATCATTCCCGTTTCTAGAGGAGGAAAATAACATTTAGAGACGTAGAATAACTTCTCCTAGAGCATACAGTTCATAAGTAATAAATCTAGAATTCAAACCTTTATTGCGTCTCCAAACTGGATGCTCTTTCCACTATGTAATACCACAATGAAGGCACCTTTCTAATGCTCTCTCTGATGCAACACAGCAATTGTTCACAGTGTACCAGGTACAAAGAAGCACAGTTGTTTAGATGCCATTATTCCCATTTGGTGACTTGGTGATCAGCAAATGGTTTGGCAATTTCAAGTTTGAAATCCCTGGAATCCACTCAGTGTGGAAGTGTAATGTCCACATTATTTTTTTTCTGAATTTAATGACTTCTGGAATACAACAGGACCATCCTTACACTTGCAACTAAAGATCTTATGAAAAAACAACTAAATTCTAATGCGTTTCTCAACAAATTTGGTTCATATACTTGTAAACCATAAATTGCCAGTTCATTTTGTTACCATTTTAAAAGGAATCCTACCCAATAAAATGGCAGTAAAATTGAATACCTAGTTACTAAACTTTTAAAAATGTTTTCTAAGGTAGGGAAAGTATAAATTCCAATCCATGATGGTGAAATGCAGAGGAATTTATTATCCTATGGTCCAAAAACTATGGAATTTGACATCAAATGTCCCAAGTTCAAGTCTTAGGTCTGGTAGATTCTCTTGGTGATCCCTCAAGTTGTTTAACCTCTTGCTTTCCGCATTAGTAAAATAAGGGTAATAATATTTATGCAAAAGAGTTGCTGTGAGGAACAAGTGGAATAGTCCAGTGAGAAACAAGTGGAATAGTCCAGTGAGATAACTTAGTACACTGGGATTACCTGTTGGCTGCTCTTATTATTCATATAACGCTACACAGTATGTTTTATTTTCTATTTCTTAATAAGCATCATGAGTCCAATTCACTCTCCCTTCTGATAATGGTGAACTATTCCTTATGGTTACCTGGATAAAAGAGAAGAAAAATCGCCTGTATAGGGACGCCTCTCATTCTTCCTCCTCTCAAAAGCAAATCTCTTAAACTCCATCAGTCCCATGTTCCCAAAGAAGCATGTTCATTATTGCTACCATACTACTCACATCAACCATGCACTCAAATGAATAACAAATGTGTATTGAGGACCTACTATGTTCCAGGCTCTGAAGGAACTAAACATCAGTATAGAAAAAAGATTGTGATACATTTCTGCCCCTCCAGCAGTTCACAGTCTTGTAAGAGAATATCTCCTCTGTATAAAGTTATTTATCTGTACATCCCTCTCCCCGTCCTATACCTTTACTCCCAGCTATGAGCTCTAGAATGCCAAGAACGCTGCCTTGGTCATCCTTAGTTTCCTTTATAACACATAGCACAGTACATTTCTCTTGGTAGGTGTCCAATAAATAATTATTGGATCAAAAAAAAATCTTTCGTAGTGTGTTTTTTAAAATATCAAGGTGTACTAGTGGACTAACAAGCAAGATGTTTTTCCTTATAATGTCTCTCTGGTTACATTTAACAGCAAGTTAAAATTAGATCTTTTCTTTCTTATTTTTTTTAAGAAACAAAACCATAGCAACTGTGATGTTGAATGTTTCAAAGAGCAAATTTTTAAGGATTCTCTTTTCCTGGATTGCCCATGTTTGAGCTGCCTATTTCAATCAAAATGCTAATAAATAATTTGTTTTACTAATAGCCATGTAAACCACTGATTGTATCTATGAAGCGATAGAATCTCCCACATAAAACAGAATGCTTAATGAAATGCTTGTAGAAAAAAATAAATGTGTTGAAAATCCACTGCATAAATTTTTAACAGTTATCCCCTGGAAATGATTGAACATTAACCTCTCCTTGTTTCTAGTACCTGTATTTATTATAAAACTTTCAAGATTGTTCTGTTTCATATCAATATTTGCTGGAGATCTTTTCTTAAGGCATGCCTCTATGAGGAAATCAATCTTACAGTCTTCTAAATGAAAGAATGGGCATTTTTCCAGAATGTTATTAGTGAATACTTCTCAGACATACATAATGATTGTCTAATAGTTTTCTCTAAATGTATTTTTATTGAGGTAATGATTAAAGTGTAACTCAGTGCCTCAGGAACACTGACTAATGTCATGTTAATCAACTTGACAACTAAAAAAAAAAAAAATGAAGAGGTTGATAGTTTAAATCTAGTGGTAGATGATTCACTTGAACTATCAAAGAAGAAAATGTACTTTACCCAGGACAAAATTTAAAACAAAACCAAACAAAATCTAGCAAAACACCTCTCACAAAGTTACAAAACTATACCTTTAAAAAAAATCCAATTTTGTTCCTCTTAAAATGTTTAAATTAGCCTTTGATTCACAGCATCCATATTGATCAACATCTACTGAATGTCTACTCTATGCAAAGCACTGAAATAATGTCAAGATAAGTAAAGCACATTTCTACTTTTAGGGAGCTTAGTGGAAGAAATAAAGTCGTTTGCGCATAATTGCAATGTAGAAAATAGGACTGTGAATGCCATCAGTATTCTAAGGAGGGAGGGGCGGATAACTTCTGGCTAGGTTTGGACAGGTAGAATGAGGTGAGAACAGGAAGAGGGCGAATTCTTAGCAGACAGACTGAAAATAACTATCTTTTTGGAAGTAACAAGAAGTTCCCCTTGACTTCAGAGCAGTTTACAGAAGGTGTGCTAAATAAGTCTGGAAACACACATTAAGGCCTTTCACCAGCTAGCCCAAATTCCAAATTATTTAAATGGAGTTGTATATTTTTTTTAAAAAGCAGTAAGTGAGCAGTTTCATAACTCTTCTGTAGACATGCAACAATTTTTATAAAGAACAGGCTCTAAATCTGAAGCTGACGTCACCCTGTTTGGAACAACACTGAAAAATATTGGTTGGGTTTGCAATGCTTTTTCAGCCTGTACATTTACACCACTTTTTTTTTGACATTAGGATATTTATTCTGGGTTTTTGTGGGGACCTGAATTATGTGTTTCTTGGACAAATTTGGAATACTTGCTCTTCCAGATGTTTGAAAATGTTACAAATGTTTTTCCTCTGATTGCTCTATATATACAGTGTAAACTTTTTCCCCCTCTATTATTGTTTCTTGTAAAAAACTGCACTGAAGAACAAAATTATGATTTCTATAGAGAGGTTTAAGGACTAATGAAGAAATACCCAGAAGCCTGTTTCTTAAAAACAATAAAACTTTCTTTCTTGCAAAGTAAAAAGGTGCAAAGTTGGGATGGGGGTGCAGACAACTGACAGGAAGATTGGACTAGGGGAATTTGAAGGAAAAGAGGCGGAGGGAGGGAGGGAGGGAGGTGGAGGGGAAGACGGGGAGAGAGAGAGAAAAAAACAATTACCTTCTACAAGAAGTGGTTGTAAAGATAAGTTTATGTGTTCAAGAGATATGAAATAAATATGAAAGAGAGAGGTAATGCTGCTGTAGATGTTAAAACTGTTACTAACTACAACCAACTACAGATATTCTGACACATTTTAGCTACTGCTGCTTGAAGTAGGGAGAGAGTCTAGAAAAGATACGTGGGAGATACTATGAAAATTTTGAAATAGCTCACCGACATTTCCTGTTTGTATTTTCGAAGCTGATTGTAAGAACAACTATGAATCAGAGATCCTTAAGATCAGATATTTTGAGCTTTAAACAAGTCTCAAGTGCTTCACATCTCTTTTGCACTACAGATAGTATTTGACAAAGAGGGGAACACAAATATAATTTCTATAGTATTCATAAGTATCAAGCTTTATTTGGAACTTAGCCACACTGCAGTACATAAATTTACTAAAAATTTCACATGACGCTTAAAAGAATCATACAATGCATGTGGGGCATTGGAGTTGAGCTACTTCCATTTCTGCATCTCTGCTACTGAAACTTATCAGTATAAATGTATATCTCAAGTGTCCATCCACTGGAGATCTTAATTCAAGGACTGAAGCTAACTTTTCTCAAACTAAACCATATGCGGCATAAAAGGGCAAACATAAGATAGAGTTATGGTAGACAGTTTTTTCCTCACCACCCTGAGTAGCCACACTAGTGGTCCAAAAGATATATTGGATGCCAGCAATGAATCCAAGAGAGGAAAAGAAAACAGGACCTTTCCCGAAGTAAAGCTGCGGTAATGGGTCTCATGATGACCAGTCAATGGCTATCTCCTTCAATACTGAGCATAACACAGACTGGCAAAATTTTTAATCTTTTAGGTGTCTTCCCCCCCATAGACACAAAACTCTAATACATCATTATAAATCACTGGGGAAATATTTTTCTAGTATTCAACTTTTGCGAATTAACATCCAAGACAGCTGTTATTAAAATTATTTGGAATGCGATCTTTCATATGAGATAATTTGGATCATCGTAGTAGATGTTTCGATATGTCCACGTTTGAACTAAACCTTTTTCTGATGACACAAGTACAGTGATAGGGAGGAGGAAAGTGCCTCAAAAGTTAGAGTCATACATACAGTTTTGTATCTTCCTGTACTTTCCTTAAGAATTACTGTGTCAAATTTCAGGGTCTTTTAAAGGTTTTCTGGGGCAAACCAGTCTTTCAAGCAAACAAATGAAAATAATCAACAATATTAACAAAATCATAAGATTTGACAAGCTAGTCAAGACCTTATCTTGAGTCAGGCGCTGTCCCTGTACTAGATGAAAAGAAGCAAGAATGTTAGCTTTTATCTCATTATTATCTTATTGTAATACTCAGCCCTTCTTTCTTACATTTTCTCTTTTCTTTGTGTTCTGATGTGAGTTTCCTATTAGCTATCCTAAAGAACAGCATGCTTTAGAGGACGTACCCCAGACTAGGAGTTAGTGAGTAGAAGTCCCAGGGAGGAAATAGCAATCCAGGTTCTGCTAATGACCAACAGTGTGACTTTGACAAGCAAATTACCCTCTCTATTCCTTAATTTCTTTGAAAAATGTGGTCCTTACTCCTATTTATCCTACAGAGTTGTTTCCAGGACAGGATATGATAGGTGAAAGAGTCTTAAAAATAGGAACCAAACTGACTACATCATTATTAGGTCTTAACACATTATATATTTTGAAACTAATCTAGAAGCAGAAATGGTATGCAGAAACCTTTGAGTCAAAAACTGTTAGTTATATTTTTTGAACATAAGTGATTTAGGAAAATGTTTTCTTCATATAATACAATATTGATACCATTGCTACAAAAATATGAATAGAGTAGACTGAAGATGAATATGTGACTCCATATTTAATGAGAAGGTGAAGGTCATGTTCTTCTGCTTTCAAGTCCATTCTGAATAATAGTTACCTTTAAAGCTGTTTAAACTTGAGATTCCCATTCCTAATAGAAGAAACAAATTGAGGAAACATTGTGCTCATAACATTTCTGGAAGCCTTTCACAGGAAGCAGCTGTGGTTTCTTTAGACTCCCAAGTCTATTATGCAGGTTAACAGTATATTTTATAATGAGTTCTAGACCACCTGCCTTCCTGAGGGAATTAATATTGAGATAGATTTTTTTTTTTTGGTCCTTTTTTGTCCTCAGTGGCTATGCATAAGCTTTTCCTATTCAATGAGTTTGGGCACCGCATAAAAATGTTCATTCAGTGTTGTTCAGCTATAGATGGTTATTTTTTAAAGACACTGTCTAAATGTGTTTTCAACAAATTCTTGGTGAATTCTGAGACTGAAACATATACTTCTCTAGTAAAACAGTCAGCAGATGATGTACATACAGTTTCACTTTAAGGTGATAAATACCTATAATGAATTAAACAGGGTTTTCAATGAATTTGACTATAGTCTGACTAAATAAATTAAAGCCACTGGAATTTCAAAATTTTGTTGTAATTATTTGTCTTCTTCTCACCCCTACAGGTGTTTCAGGGGGAAATCAATGGATTCAGGAAGCAGTAGGAGTTTGGAGAATACAGTAAATAGGGTCTATCCTGATCAACTTGTTCCAAAGATAAACACAAGCAAGAAAATGTCCACCTTAGCAAACCCACCCAGCATCCTGGAAATGCCACAAGAGATTAAGAAAAGCTGTGGAGATAAACAGGTAGAAATCACAGCTGAGAGAATAAAAATGGCAAAGAGCATCAAAGAAAAACAAAGCAATGATTTAGAGAAAGTGGCCTTTAAACGGAAGGCAGAAGGTGGTAAAAAGCCAGCTAGAAAGAAAGAGGCAAAGGTATTAGACCTTGACAGCCCATTGATCACCATGCCTCTGCCTCACATCCCCTTAAAGAATATCATGGATGTGGAGGTGAAGTTGGTCTACGTTGATGAAGAGGACGTGAGCTATGAGTTTGTAGAGTCCTACATGTCCACTGGGAATCGGCCAACATGCCAAGCTGCTGAAATAGTAGTAGACCCCTTCCGTGTACCTAATTTCAGCTTTCTGCCTCAGATTGACAAATGGCTTCAGGTAGCCTTAAAGGATGCCAGCTCTTCCTACAGACAAAAGAAATACGCCGTGGCAGCAGGACAGTTCAAAACAGCATTGGAGGTATGGGATTAAAAAAACATAGATTGGTGATGGGAAGCTGTGAAAGGGAAAGTTGTGATTACATTGAGCAGTTCTGATTATACTGTAGTGAACAGCGATCATGGGGTGAAAATATTGAATGATATCAAGACTACACAGTTCTCAGTTTACATAAATAAGATGTGCCTGCAAATTAATATGCTTGTGTGCACTTGACATACAGAAATCACCCCAAAAGCACATCTCATGCATTTTCTCTAACAAACTCTGCAATGGGTAACATATATTAAAATGCAGTTGGTTTTGTAATTTAGATGTATACCTATAAAAACCATAAAGTTTTAGTACAGTGGTAGTGGGTAGAGTATAGATTCTCTAGAAATAGGCAGTTAATGAATATACAAATTGTCCCCTTTTGATATGTAGTCTTCATGATTAAACATAACCATCTTACTTTTTAGCATGGGCTGATAATTTATGTATAATACTGATTAAAAACAAACAACACCATTTTACCTTACCATCAAACTTCACTTCCCTTCCCATTCTACTGAGCTTTACGAATAATTATTTTTCTCTCTGCAAGCAGGTAAGTTGGTCAATATCTTGGCATAAAGAAATAGCCCATGGGCTAAAATAAATGTGAGAATCACCAATAAAACACAAAAAAGGTCATGGGAAAAACTGCACCATCTCATGGCCCACTGAACTTATAAAAGGACCAAAGTGTGTAACTAGAACTCCCACTGGATTGGCAACATTCGTGACTGCATTTGTGTGTGTGTGTGTGTGTGTGTGTGTGGTACATGGGCCTCTCACTGTTATGGCCTCTCCCGTTGCAGAGCACAGGCTCCAGATGCGCAGGCTCAGCGGCCACGGCTCACGGGCCCAGCCGCTCCGCGGCATGTGGGATCTTCCCGAACCGGGGCACGAACCCGTGTCCCCTTCATCGGCAGGTGGACTCCCAACCACTGCGCCACCAGGGAAGCCCGTGACTCCATATTTAATTAACTACAAAAAAAATTTCAAGGCATTTTATATATGCCTGGTGGCCACTGGAGATTTAAAAAATGAGTTAAGACAAGGTGCCTCCCTCTAACAATTGGTGAGGGAGAGAAAGCAGTAAACAGTTAAATAGAGATGGCATAAAGGAGTGACTGATCCACCATGGAACCTGGGGCATGGGCAGGAGTCAGATGTGAGATGTTTGTGATGGATATTTTAAAAGTATTATTTACACTGTTACTTGCAGGTTAAAATGACTACATCTACAATGAATTATTAATGGACAGTACTAGACAATGGTGCCCCTAAATATTTAAAAGGAAATTCTAGGCACAAAAAAGGAGGCCCAAAGAGACATGAAGTGGTGAGACAGTGCACAAACAGATGCATCTATAAATATTTCTGTCCTTATAAAGGGTCATTTACACAAAGAGGCAAAGAGTGATGCACTATGTAAACTTCTGAACTATGTAAAAAGTGCCCCCAAATTAAGTTATCCACAAACCACTGAGAACCTTCTGCTGTTCTTTGAGCTAATGACCGGAAGCCACTGACTGGGGAAAGGAAGCCAAGTAAAGACTCCAGGAAGAACGGTGGGCACTTCTGCTAGGGCTATTTTCAGCTGAAATTTGGTGGTGTGGGGGGATGGTATGCAGGGCTAAAGGTGTAATTTTATAGATAAAGGAAAAGAATCATTTTGGCAATGGGAAAAAAAGGCATAAAATAAGAAAGAACATAAACTTCAAGTTAAGCCTAGGTAGAAGTAAAAGATATTTGCAGCAACTGGAAGAAAATATCTGCTTTTCCCATAAAACCCAGTGTTCAAAATTGTAAAATTTGAATCAGGTTTTAATGACCCCAAGATGCGTAACTGTACTGGAAAATGCTTGTGTTCTGACTCTGCTGTGCACGTCCTCTCTCTCTTCCTCTCTCTCTCTCTCTCTCTCTCCCCCTGCCTCCTCCCCCTCCCCTCAAGGGTTTTTAGGAAAGTGTTGGATGCTGACACTAATTACTGGTAATTAACAAAAGTAATTATTTTGAGACCAAAACTTAGCTTAGACATCTGGCCTAGCTTTTGTCTAATTACCTTGGGAGTTAACTTTTGAAATCTTACCTAGAATGTCTCTTAATAAACCACAGTTACTGGGAATAGAAAACATTTTTAACCTCTTTAACTCTTTCCTCTCCTGAATTTAACTTCTTCAATACTAAGTGTTCTCAGGTATTACTTAATGCATCTCTTGCTTTTCCTTAGGTCCTAGCATGACTGAGTAAGATAGGATGGATGACAGAGACCAAGGCATAATGATAAGGATCACACCTGAAAGATAAATGCATCAATGAATATTTCAG
The DNA here is from genome assembly GCF_002837175.3 of Physeter macrocephalus. NCBI lineage: Eukaryota > Metazoa > Chordata > Mammalia > Artiodactyla > Physeteridae > Physeter > Physeter macrocephalus. The sequence continues at coordinate 66,384,189 of NC_041214.2, read as the reverse complement.
TGTGTGAAGTTAGGATTAGATTTGGCTGCAAGTGACAAAAACCCAGAATACCTGTGTCTAAAGCAAGAGAGAAGTTTTTGTTTGTTGGTTTTCACGTAAATGTTAGGTAGTCAAGCACCGGTATGGTATGATCATCAGGTACCAGATTCTATTTTGTTCCTCAAGATGTGACTGTGACATCTTAATCCAAAATGCCAGCTCCTGTTGGTGTCATCACACCCACCTTCTAACGAGCCATAAGAGGGCAAAAGGAAGGAAAGAGTCACCCTGCGTCCTTCCAAGCACACCTGATGGGAAGTTGCACACACCATTTCCATTTTTTGTTTCATTGACCCGAATTTGGTCATGTGACTGCACAAAGCTACAAGGGAGGCTGAAAAATATGGTCTTTATTCCCGATGGACCTAACATTCATGGTCACTAACATTCTAGCTGTACTTTCATGGGGAAAGGAATAATTATTAATAAAGTAAAGACCTATAGGAAAACTTAAAGGTCTGGGAATGTGCTAATCGTATTTTTCTTATTCCTATTACTGAAGAAGAAGGGGAGAATGGGTATGGCTATTGAAGGATAACTAGCAACTCTCCCATGGAGTGATTATTACATGGGAGGAATTGTGAGGCATATAAAATGCGTGGCAACTGAGTGGTACAGAGTCAGCTGTAGAAATATACAGAAGACTGGGTGTGGTTAAAGGTAAGACCACAAAAAAAGAAACAGAAAGTAAAAACTGGGTTAAGGCCCTAGAAATTTGTGAATATTTATTAATAGACACAATAATTTCCAACTTATCTAATCAACGCGCGTTAGAATGTTCTGCTTATACATTAGTTTCCCCGTGCTCTTGACAAAGTATTAACTCCTTTTGTTTTTGTAACATGGTCACAAACTAGACAGGTAAATTTCTGATACTTTACAAATGAAAATGATATGCAGTGATTCAGAAGTTAACAGTTTAACTTCCAAAAAGCAGTCAACTTTAATCTTTTAGGATTTTAGAACACAGGAGGCATTTACTTAAATGTGCTTGATGAAATAATTTATTTTTCTGTGCTTCCTTTTTACTATATAAAGTTGAACCAGTTAAGTAGGTTAGATTAGTCCTTAGCTCTGTGACTAACTCATCAATCTTTGTTAAAATCAGCCATCAGACTTCCCTGGTGGCGCAGTGGTTAAGAATCCGCCTGCGAGTGCAGGGGACACGGGTTTGAGCCCTGGTCTGGGAAGATCCCGCATGCCACGGAGCAAGTAAGCCCGTGTGCCACAACTACTGAGCCTGCACTCTAGAGCCCACGAGCCACAACTACTGAGCCCGCGAGCCACAACTACTGAGCCCACGTGCCACAACTGCTGAAGCCTGCGTGCCTAGAGCCCGTGCTCCGCAACAAGAGAAGCCAACGCAATGAGAAGCCCACACACCACAATGAAGAGTAGCCCCTGCTCGCCGCAACTAGAGAAAGCCCGTGTGCAGCAACGAAGACCCAATGCAGCCAAAATAAATTAATTAATTTTAAAAAAATCAGTCATCACTTGCTCTTGTGTTTGAAATCACAGCAGAAATCATACCAGATGGGCAAAAGGTACAAATTGAAGATAAAAACCATAAATTCATATTAACTCACAGTTTTATGCCTAGATGCTATTACCTATAATTTTTAAAGAACAACTGTATAAATTCACCCCCTATTAAAATAGTAGGGATTCTATTAAAAATACATAAATAAATATAAGACATTGGCCTCGTGGGCCAATGAGGCTTATTAGGCAATACACACTCTTTCCAATAAATTGCTTGGCTGTCAACAAAAAGTAAGAAGAGATTAATTAATAAACATTCTAGCTGTACTTTCATGGGGAAAAGAATAATTATTAATAAAGTAAAGACCTATAGGAAAACTTAAAGTCTGGGAATGTACTAATGGTATTTTTCTTGTCATTTATAAGTTAGCAAAGGTTCTAATAATTTGGGGGCATGCAACCTAAACCATACCATAATTTCAACCTACTTATAGGATCTTAGTAATTGAGAGACTTCCACCTTTTGAATTAGAACAGATCTATACCCACCCTTTAAGATTCACAGCTTCAAACAATCCCACTGAACCAGCCAAAGAAGACAGACCACAACTTATCCCTCACCAAATGGAACTTTCAATTCTTCCAATTTCATCATGTAGGAACCCCTTGAGGGTTCCACCTTGAGGCGCTAATATATATATATTTTTAATATCTTGGCACTCCAGTCACTGATCTGTGAAGTTAGAGTAATAACTCATATTTATGGAGCTCTTTCTATGTGTCAGGTACTGTATTTTACATTCTGGGAATATTTACGTTCAATATTCCATTTCACTTGCACAATAAAAATGTGAGATGGGACTATTATTATTCTTCTGTTGCTAATGAGAAAACTAAGGGATAGATAGGTTAAGTAACTTGCTCAAGGATCAACAGCTAGCAGTGGTAGTCACAGGAGTAGTTGAACCAAGGTGATCTGGTTCAGAGCTCACCACCTTAACCACTATGCCTTTGCTACTCTAAGTGAGAGTTTGTTGGAATTACAGAACTTTGGACTGTGCCAGACCTGCAGAATCAGGATCTGCATTTTAACAGATCCCAAATGGTCCTGGTACATATAGGAGTTGGAGGAGCATTACACTCTGTGAGATGCTGACACTAGACAAATTTGCCCTCCAATTAAAACTGTGCAGTTTGGTCCCCAATGGAAAATGCTCTATGCCCCTTGCTAATTTCATAGGAAAGAATTTCCTTTTAATCAATTTTTTCTGTAACAATTGTTCAGAATTGGGGGATTTCAAGGACCTTAAAACTCTTGTTAAAAGTTGGAGGGGGGAGAGGACTGACCTTGTATTTGTATTGTACAAGAACATTACAAAAATTACCATCTATTATCATCATTATTTCATTAAAATATGGAGCAGTTGAACACCAAAAAGATAGAAAATAGAAAGGGCATACTCAAAAAAGGGCATACTCTCAGAATGAAGGATATTTTTAAATAGATTATAATTCAACTTTATGAAAAGTTGACTAAGTTGTCTTCTTTTTTTTTCATTGGCCCTTGGATCAGTTAAGTATTGGTCTGAGAACCAGCTTTTGGGAATCACTGTTCTAGAACACATTCCCTTTATGGTAAACATTAGGTATCCAAGACCACTGAACCCGCACCAGGGCCTTCTTATGCAATTACTTACAGTGTAATGGAATTTGGTATAAGGCAGGTCCATTTTGGAGCCCATCCAAGGGGGTTTATTTAATGAAGTAGCAAAGATATCTCATTATAGGGTAGCCTCACCTATAATTGCTCTGCTGAGAATAATTCTGTAGCAAATCTCTAGGGCATGAAAATGTGGACATCCCAGAAAGCTTAATTTAAATGGATTCTAACATAGATAGTTCCTAGTCCAACATAATCAGGAAATCAAGAGTTCACCAAATTCGCTGAATGCCTGAGCTGTCTTTTTACACATCTGTGGATTTGCATAGAGATTCAGTATGCATTTCTTAAACTCCTGCTGGGGTCCAGGCCCATTTATTTAGATAATCATCACAACAACCCTCAAAGACAGATATTATCATTCCCACTTCACAGATAAAAAAACAAAAACAAACAAAAAACTGATGCTCTAAGAAGTTAAAAAAACTTACTTAAAGTGCCCCAGCTAGTTTGTGGCAGGGCTGAGGTCAAATTCAGGTGCCCTGACTTCACATCTGGAATTCTTTACACTCTTGCTTTTCATACTTTAAAGTTTATAAAAGTTGTATAGGAGTATTGTTAAAAATGCATGGGGTCTGTGGTAGAGCATCCAGATGCCTCATTTCAAATAAGCTCCCAAATGATGTCCATGCCACTGGTCCAGGGATCACTCTGAATAGCAGAGATTTATGCCACACCACTGGTAGGTTTGCAAACACCTGCCATTGCCCATTTGGCGAATTAGCAGTAAGCACTTCGATGTATCTAGCTCACATAACCCTAGGTGGCCACAAGGATCCAGAGCTCTGATGGACAGAGCACTGAATTTGGAGTCAGATTATCTGTATTGGATACTGCTTCTGGTACCTAATTTCTGTGTGACTTGGAGCAACTTTCTTAACCTCTTAGAACACTGTTAAGCAGGAATGGTAAGAACTAATGGCCAACCACAAGGTGCTTTCACAAAGGACTGCTTGTTGGGAAACATGATGAACTCTAAATCCATGTTCAAGTTGTCATTGTGTTCCTCAAGTTCCTCATTTCCCTGTACAGTATGTATTTAACTTAAAACTTTCGCACCCCAAAGGATTTTGACCAATTCAGTAGTTTATCATCACTTTAATCCATATCCCTTTTTCCTTTAATTAACATTAAAAATGTATAGTATTCTTTTAATGATATATGAATTTCAGTCAAAGCAAGGGGCCAAAATAATTCATTGCTTTTTACTCTATTCCCCCTTTCAGAAGCAGTGAACTAAATCAAATACTATTTTGAATTCTTAACTGCTTCTCACAAAAAAAAATATGTGCTTTCACTTAAATGCACAAATTGTTATGCTAGAAATAGTTCATTTTCTTCTTAGTTGTCACATACATTGACTCGAACTCTGTATGGTCAGAATTAAACACTTCAGTTTTTGTCTTGATTGTTGCCCTGTTTGTTCCATCCAGGGGTACCATAGCTAAGTATTTAATGATAAAAAAAAATTTTTTAAATGCTAGCAAATTTACATAGCAGGAAAATACAAAACAAATGCTCCTCTCAATCTCAAAAGCAAAAGAACAAAATTAGATATAGCCCTATAATTAAGCACTAATTAAATAAAACTAATCTGTAGAAGAGCAGGATTTGTCACTATAAGAAAAAAGTATGTTAATACCACTAACATCACTGGCTGTTTCAGCCTGACATAGTGCTAGATGCAGAGAATGACACAAATATAAATAAAACTTAGTCCCTGCCCTCAAGAAGTTTTCCCACTGTGGTACAGTGTGGAGGGAAGAGGTGAATAGGAGAATTTTTCAATAAATAAGACTATAGTATAATTTGTATCACATTTACAAATGAAAGAAGGATCACGTTTCATATAAAAATGTTATAAATCTTGTAGATTCTTTTTTTGTGTGTTTTTTTGTTTTGTTTTAACATCTTAATTGGAGTATAATTGCTTTACAATGGTGTGTCAGTTTCTGCTTTATAACAAAGTGAATCAGTTATACATATACATATGTCCCCATATCCTCTCCCTCTTGCATCTCCCTCCCTCCCACCCTCCCTATCCCACCCCTCTAGATGGACACAAAGCACCGAGCTGATCTCCCTGTGCTATGTGGTTGCT
>NC_041214.2:66354386-66378544 GCF_002837175.3 Physeter macrocephalus | reverse complement strand
GTTTTTTAAGGAACCTCCATACTGTTCTCCATAGTGGCTGTATCAATTTACATTCCCACCAACAGTGCAAGAGGGCTCCCTTTTCTCCACACCCTGTGCAGCATTTATTGTTTCTAGATTTTTTGATGATGGCCATTCTGACCGGTGTGAGACGATATCTCATTGTAGTTCTGATTTGCATTTCTCTAATGATTAATGATGTTGAGCATTCTTTCATGTGTCTGTAGGCAATCTGTAAATCTTCTTTGGAGAAATGTCTATTTAGGTCTTTAGATTCCTGCCATAATTACAATAACCTAGGGGAGCTATTAAACATACACATACAAACACACACGCACACACACACACACACACACACACACACACACACACAACACACACACACACAGGGGTGCCCAAACCCACCCTCAGAAAGTCTTATACAATTGTCTGAGGTTCAGACAATGACCATGCTTGGGGTTCTGGTATTTTTAAGTTCCCAGAGCAGCTAAAAACAGTTCAGAACTGCTCACATAGAAGATCCTTCTCCTTTAAAATTACCTACAATAGATGTTAACCCATGTGTGCTTTTTTGAAGGGAATTAAGAGAAGTAATATCTAAACATTCTAAAGCTATTACAAAGCATCAAGAAAAATGTGAATGTCACTGTCGTGAAAATGTACTCTTTGGAAATTTACATTTAAAACAATCTTCTCATATTCACTTAAAAAGCAAATTAACTCAATGACTACTTTTCTATTAACACTAATAAATAGGTTGATACTAAACACCAGTCAGTGGTTAGTTAGCATGTGTCTCTAAATTCATCCCATTAGTGATGACCTCACAAAAAATGAATTACTAATCTATAGGAAGCCGAGCAACATCTTTCCAGTGAGCGGGATCATTTTCATAGCTTACGGGTCATCGTTAGGGGTTGGATTCAAATGACAGTTAACCTTAGGGCATTTTTTTTTTCTTTTTTTTTTGCGGTACGCGGGCCTCTCACTGTTGTGGCCCCTTACGTTGCGGAGCTTAGGCTCCGGACGCGCAGGCTCAGCGACCATGGCTCACGGGCCCAGCCGCTCCGCGGCATGTGGGATCTTCCCGGACTGGGGCACGAACCTGCGTTCCCTGCATCGGCAGGCGGACTCTCAACCACTGCACCACCAAGGAAGCCCTACCTTAGGGTATTTTTAAATGCAGTTAACTCTATTTACATTGTTGTGAATCAAAACTCAACCAACTCACTCACTGAAGTCTTACACAACCCTAAACTGTAATTCAATTTGATGATTCCATGTGGAGGTTCGCACACATTAAAAAAAAAAAAGACGACTCGTATCCAAATATTGGATAATGTTGCCCAACATTTTTTCCACTATCCAACTTTCTAAATTTCTTGCAAGGCTTCCAAAGCCAGATAAAGTTTAAAACAGCAATCCTCTCTCTCTTTCCCCTACCCCTTTCCAGCTTTCATACACAACACAGTGTGGTGTTCAAACAGACTCTGCATGTAATGAGCAGATGAGGTCCACTTAAATTTGTTCACAGGAATGTAGAACAGAGTAAGGTTGTGGTTACTCTTTTGATTCAGATGATCTAGAAGAAAGTTAGGGGAAAACTTTTATTTAATCATCTAGTTTAACACTTTGGTTGCCTCATTTGACATTCACTAAAATAGAGAAGACTTTCTTTCCACCTGATGATTCTGTTTCTATCAGAGAACAGGATGTAGATAGGCAGGGTGTAATAAAAAAGGGGAACCAAATTTTCATTACACTGTCTCAGTATGGTTTCATTATTTTGAATGAATTGTTATGAGTACTGAGAACACTGGATTCATATATACTTGAAGGCTGCCACCAAAATATATTTTATATCCAGAAATAACTTCTGGAGTACTTGCTTTGGGGTATGATGATGATGATTCAAATTATGCTGCTAATCTATGAGTAATTAATCATTGATTTTGTGGGATACGTTTTACTAAGAAATCAACCACAAATTATTAAGTGACAACTTTCTCACTACTTTCTGTCAACTTGTTGGGTGATGTTGGGGTAAGATCACATTATACGTCAGGGATTTGGTTCTCAAGGAACTTAGATTCAAGCTTTAGAGAGAAGTTCTATAATTGTAAGGAAATTAGTTCTATAATTGTAAGGAAATTAGAAATCTATCAAGTGTTCAGTGATGTGCAATGGCCGCGTAGAACGAAGCTTTAGGATAGGAATGTTTGATGGAGTTTGTGATACACATTTATGAGCATGAACTTGGTGGCAGGCACTTTATCTATACTAACACCTGTAATTCTCACAGTAACCCAGTGAGTTGGGAACTATTATTCTCTATTAAAGATTAAAAAAATAAAAATGCATAAAGTACTCACAGAAATGCTGAGAGGATTTGTGGTGAATTTAAAGGTTTGAATGAACCTCAAAAATAATTAACTGAATGGAAAAGCAGGTGGGTAGAGGGGACAGATGGGCGGGCCAGAGGAAGGCATTATTGTGAAATAAAGGTAGAGAGATAGAGCCACATGCTGGATGGTCTTAAAAACCAGGCAGAGGAAATCGGAATTGGTATTTAAGGCAATAAGTGGGTGCTTGGATAGAGAAGTAATGATGTGAAAAAAAAAAAAAAAAAAGGATTGCTTGAGAATCAGTGAAAAAATATTGAATAGTTACTACTTTATCAACACTACTGGTTACTACTACAGGAGCTAAAAGGAAGTATAAGATTTCAATCTTATAGCTCTTTATCGTTTCTTCAGTTACATCTATAATATAACTATACTGTTCTTATAGCAGACATTTTATTTGCTATGATTCAAGTGTTGATTTTGGGAGAAAACAGCCAGGGGGATGAGGGTGTGAAGGAACTAGAAAGAGAAAACTCCAGGGTAAAATAGGAATGCATAGAATGTTCCTATGGAAGAAAGTGCAGGGCAGAATAGGGAGAAATAAACCTAGAAGAGCTACTAGCAGGTTGCCAGGGGGCCATGCATACCTTGTCAAGATCTTGGACATTATTCAGTAAATAACAAGAGGCCTCCCAAAAGCATTACTGTGGGGAATGATGGTGTCAATTACATATTTATTTATTTTTGCTATATCACTCTAGTATATGTAGAGAACAAAAACAGTGCTCAATCTCTGGGTTATATCTTATTACTGGGTTATGAAATCAGTTTAATGGATTGTGACCAGCATTATGTTTAACTTATATCAATAAAATAGAAATACAATAGAAAATATCAGAGTTCATGAAATACTGGAAAGTTTTACTCTGTGCAAATTTTGATCCTGTTATATACCCAGGTATATCTGTATCTATCCATAAATAGAAATGTACCTAGGAAGAGGAGAGAGAAATAAATTAATTGTGCTCTCTGTCTAGCTCTGTGTGTGTTTGTGTGTGTGTGTGTCCTTGTTGTGATGTAAAATGTATTTCTTATCATGGATCTTGGTCAAAAATATTTGAAAGCCACTGGTTTAGAGGCAGATTTAAGAGGGAAAAGACTAGAGGCCATTAGCAGGTTATACCATGACAATCTTGATGAGAAAAGGAAAGGGCAGAACCAGATAAACAATAGTAAGTATAAAGAGGAGAAACCAAAATAAGGGAGGGAAGAAAGGAAGGGAGGAAGGGAGGGAAGGAGGAAATAAAGAGGGATGGAGGGAGAAAGGAAAATGTTCACACCTTAGCGGCAGAAACAAAGAAGCATTTTCTAAGTATCAAAGCACCACCAACTCAGGAACCTGAGGTAAAGAAGATGATGCAATTTTGGATGTATTTTGTGTGAAGGCTGGTGACAAGCTCAGTTTGTGCAGCACATTTGTTGCCTAGAGACAGGTAGGAAGCACAGAGGAAAGTTTATGACCAAAGATAGACATTTGGAGGAATCATCCATACCTGATGCCACCTGAAGTGTAACAAGAAAGAGAGATGAGGAAAGAATCCTGGAAAATGTGAATAGCTAAGAAAAGACTACCTCTCAGATTAAGAAATAATGAGACAAAAGTAATTAAGAGAGACCTCTAAGAAGTTACTCCTCATGGACTGGAGGCTTTAAGAAAATATCTAGTTACAGAGTTTCTAAAGGTAGCATTAAGAGTGAAAAATAATCTTTGGCTGTCAAAGGTCTATGAAGAGAACAATTTTAATGGGTATCACTGCAACTCAACTAGAAAGCAAGAATAGGAGTGGACATGAGCTTAGCAAGCCCGGAGATGAAGTATCTTGGATCAGAAAAGTTAGACTAATCTTGTTCATATGTACCATATTTAGAACGTGGACTAAAATTAAGCAAGCATAATTTATACCCTGAAATTTCACACAGTGACATGCTTAGTCTTTGTACTCATTATATGGTTCAGCATATGATATAATCTCAGTAATCTCTGTTAAAAGAATAAACAATCATCTGAAACTAATGCCTGATTTCATTGCTTGTAATCAAGGATGTGCTTCTAAGACACAGCCTTTCTCAATAGAGCTAACGGCCAGAAGCAATGGTGAGATTTGGAAAGGGAAGAAGTAGGCACAGTGTCTAAAACATTTACCTCGAATGGAAGACGAGAAATGGAACAGTATTTCAAAGGGAATATAGAGTAAAGGGCTGATTTTTACTTGTTTTTAAGGATATGGACACTGGTCATGATTATATTGAAAGAGCCCTTAGAGACAGAGAGAGTAAAGGTAATGAAAAGATGATTGAAGGTGTGACATCCCCCAAGGAAGTATGAAAGGATGGGAGCCTGGAAACAGATGGAAAGGTTAGATTTGAACACATGGAAACCTGTTCCCCTGTGATAGGAAGGAAGAGTTTTTATGAGTTGAGGGTAAGTTGAGAGAATTTTTTGATTTTTTAATTGAGTCAGAAGCAGTTGAGAAATTTGAGAAAGATTGGACAGATAGCAGAGACAAATTAGACAAAGGCTAAACAGGATTAAGGCAGAGGATTCAGGGATCCCTAAGAAGAGGGACCAACAAACTGCAAAGTTACGTGATTTTCTACATTGTGTGTCTGAGCATCCAGAAGTTTTCATTGACTCAGACTTGAGGTTTTGATGAAATGGATGAGAGGGCAGAACTATTGTGATTAATGATGAGAGAATGATTACCATGGTGGACTCTAGGTCTGGGCTGGGTAAGAAAGGACAGAACAGAGGGTATGTAGTGGCCCAGGGTCTGACAGTTAAAGAAAAGGCATTTGAGGAGAAGAGAGGGAAAGAGCTGAAAGGCTAGAAGATTTGGTCAAGGAGTAGTACTGGAGTATAAGATTTGAGAGGTTATAAGTTTCATGAGATTGGGCTGCTGAATCAGAAGAGTTCAGGAATTAAAAAAAAAAAAAAAAAAAAAGCGAGAGGCCAGGATATTAGATGAGTCATCCACAGCTGGATACTGGATATCTGAAGTCACTCAGGATGATGTTGTGACAAAGAGCAAAGAGGAACCATAATCCAGGTGTCAACTCTTAGTAAATGTGGGGAAATAATGAGGAGTTTGTTAGGTGACAGAGAGGGTAGGATAGCCAGATGACACGGTGTTCTGTGATACTGTGCTAAGGGACAGGAAGGACAAAAACCTCCATGTGACAGAGGCTTTAGAGGACAAGGGCTCCTTGGAGGGTCCAGCTTAAATTGAAGAACATGGAAAGAACCTCTTGACAAAGGGTATGGGGTGATATGTTTACAGTGGGAGGGACCATGACCCTGAGAGTAGACCAGAAAGGAAGGAAGGACAGATTTCAGAGAGAAGCCACAGAGCACAACTGGAATGAGACTTTGGGAATGTCTCATTCAAAGAGGGGTTGAAACATGCTTGGAGCAGCAAGTATGAATTATCCCTCCCCTCCATTCTGACTGGTCAGTGGTCTAGCCCAGGTGAAGGTAAATACGTATCCACTTGTGCTCAGTCATAGAAAGCTCAGCAAGCCTTAGTCTGAAGGAAGAGAAGAGGAAAGAGGGTTTTCATACCCAGCAAAGTATAAGGATAATTTTCTTCTTTTTGTTACTCATACCTCTCTCATGTCCTTTTTTCCTGTGTATGTACAGCACTAATCAAAAAACAGTAAGCGTTATTAGAATTACTACAATGATAAATTGCTTTCATAATACACCTCTGAAGTAAATCAGCAAGGTTGTTTTTATATCTTGGCATGTTCATTTACATGTATTGGATTTTTCTCTTGTTTTTTGATATTTGTAATATTACTGAATAATAGTTTATGACTGCTTTAGGAGGAAACATATCAATACATATAGTGAGAAGCACACCTTTTTAATAAAAGAGTTACCTTAATTTACCTGAGTGCTTAAAAAATTAATTTAAAATATTGATAAATAAGAATTCTCAGTGGCTTTATTAACATACTGTGTGTTTGTGTGTGTGTGCACTCTGTGCTTTTAGTATACTCTATTTGGGATGTTTCCTAGAGCACTGGCTTTGAGATAGGGTGATAATTATTTGCTGGCATGTAGGATTTAAACACAACAAATAAATTATTTTAAATACCAAGCATAATGGTGAAAAATGAAAACTAATGAAATAGTCAATATTCACACTTTCTGATGCCCTCCTAAGGTGTGAATGTTGAAAGCTGGTAACCCCACACCAGTTGTTTCTTCTGTTTTTATTTTAGTCATTTTTTAACTTTAAAACTTCACTCAGCAATGGACCCAAAAAAATACCTGAAGTAGTTTAAAACAGCTCAGCCCTGATACAAATCTCAGATTAGGAATGAAGGAGATGTCCTACCATTTGTATGGGTTATGGGAGCAGCAGTCAAGTATCCACTTAAGCAAAAGAAGTAAGTAAAATATTATGATCTCTAGCACCAGAGACACATGTCATCTTAGAGTATGGGAAGCCATTGCTGGCACCAGGGGCCTGCTCAGCATTTCTGGCTCTCACAGAGAGTTGTCCTCACAGATACTTTAAAATTGAGTTATTGTATATTTCTCTCCACTTTATTGGCATGAACACTGAGGGTGCATTCTAAAACAGTCCCTACTGCTAAGTAAAGGATTTAGGCAGAATTCTTGTCAGAGGAGGTGTCCAGAGAACAGGATCTCACATGTGGTGATGTCCATTTATGGCATCATACAGTTGCTGCCACTGCCACTAGTTAATTTAGGCTAAGGAGGAATATGAAAAAATGAAAATGAACACCAAAAGGCTTAGCTGAAGCTGGAGAGAGGTGTAGGTGGCTGTGATAGGTTTCTGACCTCCACTTAAGTGCATCCTGATGACAGTAACATGCACAGTGCAATCTCAGGTCAATCATCAGCTCACCCCTACACAGCGTGACTATCACAAGTGGGAGGTGTGCCACTCACTGTGTTTGGATTATATATTTTAACTTTCTCACTTATTTTTTGAATAGGTAATATATTCGCATAGTTCAAAATTCAAGACGTGTAAAATAGTGTGCAGTGAAAAGTCCCCTTTCTAGCCCTACCCTCCAGCCACCCAATTTCCCTCCAAATGGGTAACCACTGTTTATCTTTTAAGTTAATAAATACAAGCAATATGGTAGTACATGATAGTCGTTCTGCAACTTGATTTTACTTAGAAGTAAGTCTTAGAGGCTGATCTATATCAGCATATATTTCCTACTCTTTATCACTGCATAATATTCTATTATATGGAAGATATCTATTCCCCATTGATGAACATTTGGATTGTTTCCAGTGTTTTGCTCTTAGAAATAGTGCTGCAATTAATAACCTTGTACGCATGTCATTTTGCACAAATGAAGGCATGTCTGCAGGACACACTTTTTAAATTAGAATCCAAGAGTTTGCACATTTGAAATTTTAATAAATATTGCCAAGTTATACTCCCATCAGCTGTGTAGGAGAAGACCTATTTTTCTTTATTCTCACCAAACCAGTGTGTTATCAAATTTTTTAATCTTTTCCAAAATAATAGATATTCAAAAATCAGTAGAAGATAAATTTGCATTTCTTTTATTGTGTATGAGTTGAGAATCTTTTCCTATGTTTAAGTATCATTTGCATTTGGTTTTCTGTGTATTTCTACTTCTATGCTATAAACCCCAAATTTCTAACGGGTTGTTGGTGTTTGTCTAGGAGTGCAATGGTTTTCAATTCAAAACAAGTTTGAAAAGTACCTTTTGGGCAAATGAGTTTCCCCCTATACAATTCTGGTAATTCTTTGCAGAGTAGGAGAAAACGACTTCCCTTTAATTTGTGTTGGGCTATAAACTTGCATTAGAACTCAGTTACCATCCTTTAGGAGTGCCAGTGCTGACCTGATTGGCCATTTCTTACAGAGTGAGGTAAATGTCTCTAAAATGAAGTGCATGCTCATATTTTCAAGAAATGGGATAGTAGTTAAGCAATAACATTTAGAAAAAATATTCCTAGTCTATAAAAGTCAGGAAGCTCTTTATTAGTAGTAAGGTTCTTGTATAAAAGCATAATTTCTCTTATATTTAGAGACTGTAAAATCTTCGGCACTTTAGGAATTGTGTATTATTTGAGATTGTAACATTTTATATTTTGATGTCATTTCTAATGCATCAAGTCTAGCATTGTTCTCTCCTAGAAAATCCTTAGAGGAAAAATAAACATGGTAGAGGTTAATAGCTACCTAAATGTAGATTTCACTTGGAATATTCATCTAATAATGTGTTTTATAGGTAGCATATGGTAATGCAGTCATATTAATTCTGGATGAATTTTTCCGTATTAAATTTTGTTGAAAGTGTTACATTTTAATTACTGTATGGTATAAACCATTGATTTCAGATAGAAAAATAATGTGACTCCTCCTATTACATATTTACTCTAGAACAAGAAACAAAAAGACTGTCAATAATGGCTAAGTCAATAATGATACCCAACTTGGAATTCCCTCTGACTGGTGGGAGTGATTTGATGGAAAGGCTGTTTTTATTCCATGACATCAGTGCTGAACTTTGAGTAGCAACTGCCTCCAGGATTACTGTTCTTAAAAAAATACCTGAAATCTATTGATGGATTACAGATACATAGGTAGATTTAAAAATTCTCTTTATTCATGCTCCATCTCTAAGATACAAAGGAGAGGAAAAAACACTTCCCAGCCAAAAAAAAAAAGAAAAAAAAAAAACAGTAGTTTTCTATTGTCCTGAAATTGCTTCCATTCAAATACTTACAGGTATAGTCTTAACTCTGATTTGCTCTGTTGTCTGTGTGCTTAAGTCAGCATTTATTAAGTGGTCAGTGTGTGCCAGCTATTTAATGACTACACCTCTTTCAGTTCTCACAACCACTCAAGGAAGTAGGATTATCATTAGCCCCATTTTGCAGATAAGGAAACTAAGGCTCTGGGAAGTCAAATAACTTGCTTAAGATCACCCTACCTGTAAGCAGTAGAGTTAGAGCCTGAACTTAGGCCTATGTAATTCCAAACATATGGCAACTATAACCACTACGTAATGCTGCCTACTTAGTAGTGGAGCCACTTTTCAAATAAAATCCTAAATAGACCCATGAGTGATATTCAAAATATTTTATAATCAACATAGCCAAATCACAGCATAATCATAAAAAGGGCACACACTAATGAACAGATGCCTACAACGAACGGCTGAATATGAGCTCAATAAATTTAGACAAATAAAGTGGAAATGTTCTGAGGCGGCTATGGAGGGCCTATGACTCACTTCTGTGGCCTGCCCATCAAAGGAAGAAGCTCATTCCATCCTCACTTCCCCTTTCAACTCCCACCTCACAGAAACTGGGGTTTGGTAATAATGAAAAAAAAAAAAACCCTCATGAAGCCACATACTATATTTATTAAAATATGAGCCAATAGAAAAGCTTATATTCCTTTTACTTGTACTCTATGTAACTACAGATTAATCCCTTTAAAAAAATCTTTTGACTACACCTAAGTCTAATATTTCTAGTATCATTTCATAGGGAAACCTGTCCTTGTATATTTCAGCTTGGAAATACATATACCTGCTAGGAAATAAATGTCTCTCCTTTACGGTCATTTACTGAATGTTCACAACTGTATACTTACAATTCCCCTTTAGCTCAAGATTACTTTCCTTTTTAAAATGTTATGTAGAGAGTATAATGTCCAAGAGGGGATTTGGCTTTTAAACATTTGATTCATTCATTTAAACAGTTGCCAGGTAAACTGCACAGTGGGAAACTGGATGTTATTCTTACTGTGAGAAAATCAGACAAGTATTAGAGGGAAGAGTGTAAGACAAGCCTAGTAATCATGAACATTCATGTATTGGAGCCTCAATACATCAGTGATTGAGCCATTTAGTACCTTAGTTTCTTTTCAGAAAGCACATGTGTTGGCTTACTATACAAAGAAACATAGCTAAAATAAAAGCAAAGGAACACAAGTCAAAAAGGTAATCAAATAGAGAAGAGGCAGAGGAAGTAGGACAGGAAACAGGAAACAAAGTAAATCAGAAAACCTATTCTGTGCTTACTAGGAGCCAAGGTGAAAAGGGAAAAGGAATTCATTTAGCTAGCTCACATTTACTAATTTTAAGTAATACTGGCCCATAGGAAGAGATAGTCCTTTTATTACTACTGAGTTCTAAAAGAAATTTGTTACATAGGAATCTTTATGAGGAGTATCAATATCTTTTGAGATCATTGATTTGGAAATGTAAGCATAATTTTAGGAACAAGCAAAAGCAATGGCTCTGTTTTTGTCTCAAAATGCATAACTTTTGAAGGTTTTTATCTTGTGGCATTTGCATGCTTAATATAATCTTAATATTTATAGTATCATCATATACATATTAACCTCTGGGAAATTTTTATTTTGTATTGCAATGTCATTCAACAAATTTTTATTATGTGCCTGTTCTAGGTACATTAGCCTCTGGGAATGCAGTCCAAAACAGTCATATTCTCTCCCTTCATGGGGATTCTTGTTCAGAAATAAAAAAGCAATGAAAAAAAATGTGTGTGGTCCAGTGAAGGAAGAATGAGATGCTATGGCATCTGACAGCATCTAAAGCTGTGGTTCCCAGATTTTTTATTTCATGAATGAGTATAATGTTTTTTAAATGGGGGTCAATATAGGTTGCCAATATTATATTAGCCAAGAAAAGTCACTTAAAAGAGAAAAAAAAAAAGGCACTGCAGTGGACCCTTTAACAACATGGGCTTGAACTGTGCTGGTCCACTTGTATGTGAATGTTTTTCACTAAGTGAGTACTTCAGTACTGCGAGGTCCATGGGTGGTTGAATCTGCAGACGTGGAACTGAGGATAGGGACAGCTGACTGCAAAGCTATATGCGGATTTTTGACTGCACAGGAGTTGGAGCTTCTGTTGTTCAAGAGTCAACGGTACTGCCTTCTAACAACATCATTTCATTAAAAGGACATTCTAAATTAAAAATACAGGGGAGAACATAGTCTTAGAATGAAGGGCAGCTTGCCAGGGATGCGGGCCCAGGTGGCCACAGGAAGCCAAGGATACAGCATTACATTTAGTCTTCATGTCTCCATAGGCTCCTCTTGGCTCTGACAGTTTCTCATACTTTCCTCATTTTTCATGACCTCAACAATATTGAGGAGTACTGCCCTATTCTAAAGCCTCAGAGTCTTCTGCTTCAGTTGGCAGAAAAGGAAAGAGACAGTGGAGGAGCCACTTTAGATTCACAGAAACCCCAGCTTAGAGGAACTTTCCATCCTTTTTATTTCTGGTATGGAGCAATGGAGATCACCTCTTGCACACAGTGCTAAGGCAACATTTCCAATTTGAATATTCCATTGGTCAGGCTGCTGCAGGCAGCCAGGCTTTAGGAAGACCATCCAGGTGGCTGACAGTCCTGGTGCTCCAGCTGGGTGTCAGGCCTGAGCCTCTGAGGTGGGAGAGCCAAGTTCAGGAGACTGGTCCACCAGAGACCTCCCAGCTCCACGATATATCACACGGTGAAAGCTCTCCCAGAGATCACCATCTCAATGCTAAGACCCAGCTCCACTCACGCACATCCTATGCCAAACAACTAGCAAGACAGGAACACAACCGCACCCATTAGCAGAGAGGCTGCCTAAGATCATAATAAAGTCACAGACACCCCAAAACACACCACAGGACATGGCCCTGCCCACCACAGAGACAAGATCCAGCCTCATCCACCAGAACACAGGCACCAGTCCACTCCACCAGGAAGCTTACACAGCCCACTGAACCAACCTTACCCACTGGGGGCAGACACCAAAAACAACGGGAACTACGAACCTGCAGCCTGTGAAAAGGAGACCACAAACACAGTAAGTTAAGCAAAATGAGAAGACAGAGAAATACACAGCAGATGAAGGAGCAGGGTAAAAACCCACCAGACCAAACAAATGAAGAGGAAATAGGCAGTCTACCTGAAAAGAATTCAGAATAATGATAGTAAAGATGATCCAAAATCGTGGAAATAGTAGGGAGAAAATACAAGAAACGTTTACCAAGGACCTAGAAGAACTAAAGAGCACACAAACAATGATGGACAACACAATAAATGAAATTAAAAATTCTCTAGAAGGAATCAACAGCAGAATAACTGAGGCAGAAGAACAGATAAGTGATCTGGAAGATACAATAGTGGAAATAACTACTGCAGTGGAGAATAAAGAAAAAAGAATGAAAAGAATTAAGGACAGTCTCAGACACCTCTGGGACAACAGTAAATGCACCAACATTTGAATTATAGGGGTCCCAGAAGAAGAAGAGAAAAAGAAAGGGACTGAGAAAATATTTGAAGAGATTATAGTTGAAAACGTCACTAATATGGGAAAGGAAATAGTCAATCAAGTCCAAGAAGCACAGGGCGTTCCATACAGGAAAAATCCAAGGAGAAAGACACCAAGACACATATTAATCAAACAATCAAAAATTAAATACAAAGAAGAAATATTAAGAGCAACAAGGGAAAAGCAACAAATAACATACAAGGGAATCCCCATAAGGTTAACAGGTGATCTTTCAGCAAAAACTCTGCAGAAACTCTGCAAGCCAGAAGAGAGTGGCAGGACATATTTGAGTGATGAAAGAGAAAAACCTACAACCAAGATTACTCTACCCAGCAAGGATCTCATTCTGATTCGATGGAACAATCAAAAGCTTTACAGACAAGCAAAGGTTAAGAGAATTCAGCACAACCAAACCAGCTTTACAACAAATGCTAAAGGAAATTCTCTAGGCAGGAAACACAAGAGAAGAAAAAGACCTACAATAACAAAACCAAAACAATTAAGAAATGGTAATAGGAACACACATATCGATAACTACCTTAAATGTAAATGGATTAAATGCTCCAATGAAAAGACACAGACTGGCTGAATGGATACAAAAACAAGAACCATATATATGCTGTCTATAAGAGACCCACTTCAGACCTAGGGACACATACAGACTGAAAGTGACTGGATGGAAAAAGATATTCCATGCACATGGAAATCAAAAGCAAGCTGGAGTAGCAATTCTCATATCAGAGAAAATAGACTTTAAAATAAAGAGTATTATAAGAGACAAAGAAGGACACTACATAACGATCACGGGATCAATCCAAGAAGAAGATATAACAATTGTAAATATTTATGCAAAAACTCTGCAGAAACTCTGCAAGCCAGAAGAGAGTGGCAGGACATATTTGAGTGATGAAAGAGAAAAACCTACAACCAAGATTACTCTACCCAGCAAGGATCTCATTCTGATTCGATGGAACAATCAAAAGCTTTACAGACAAGCAAAGGTTAAGAGAATTCAGCACAACCAAACCAGCTTTACAACAAATGCTAAAGGAAGTTCATGGAACATTTTCCAGGATAGATCATATCTTGGTCACAAATCAAGCCTTGGTAAATTTAAGAATATTGAAATTGGGCTTCCCTGATGGCGCAGTGGTTGAGAGTCCGCCTGCCGATGCAGGGGACACGGGTTCGTGCCCTGGTCCGGGAAGATCCCACATGCTGCGGAGCGGCTAGGCCCGTGAGCCATGGCTGCTGAGCCTGCGCGTCCGGAGCCTGTACTCTGCAACGGGAGAGGCCACAACAGTGAGAGGCCCGCATACCACAAAAACAAAACAAAACAAAACAAAACAAACAAGAATACTGAAATTGTATCAAGTATCTTTTCCGACCACAACACTTTGAGACTAGATATCAATTACAGGAAAAAACCTGTAAAAAATACAAACACATGGAGGCTAAACAATACACTATTAAATAACCAAGAGATCACTGAAGAAATCAAAGAGGAAATCAAAACATACCTACAAACAAATGACAATGAAAACACGACGACCCAAAACCTACGGGCTGCAGCAAAAGCAGTTGTAAGAGGGAAGTTTATAGCAATACACTCCTACCTCAAGAAACAAGAAACATCTCAAATAAACAACCTAACCTTACGCCTAAAACAATTAGAGAAAGAAGAACAAAAACACCCCAAAGTTAGGAGAAGGAAAGAAATCATAAAGATCAGATCAGAAGTAAATGAAAAAGAAATGAAGGAAACAGTAGTTAAGATCAATAAAACTAAAAGCTGGTTCTTTGAGAAGATAAGCAAAAGTGATAAACCACTAGCCAGACTCATCAACAAAAAAAGGGAGAAGACCCAAATCAACAGAATTAGAAATGAAAAAGGAGAAGTAACAACTGACACTGCAGAAATACAAAGGATCATGAGAGATTACTACAAGTAACTATATACCAATAAAATGGACAACCACGAGGAAATGGACAAATTCTTAGAAGAGCACAACCTCCCGATAGTGAACCAGGAAGAAACAGAAAATATAAACAGACCAATTTTTAAATTGGTGATGAAAAATTTAAAAATCTTCCAACAAACAAAAGCCCAGGACCAGATGGCTTCACGGGCGAATTCTATCAAACATTTAGAGAAGAGCTAACACCTCTCCTTCGCAAACTCTTCCAAAATATAGCAGAGGGAGGAACACTTCCAAACTCATTCTACGAGGCCACCATCACCGATACCAAAACCAGACAAAGATGTCACAAAAAAGAAAACTACAGATCAATATCACTGAAGAACATAGATGCAAAATTCCTCAACAAAATTCTAGCAAACAGAATCCAACAGCACAGTAAAAGGATCATACACCATAATCAAGTGAGGATTATCCCAGGAATGCAAGGATTCTTCACTATACGCAAATCAATCAATGTGATAAACCATATTAACAAAATGAAGAATAAAAATTCAACACCCATTTACGATAAAAACTCTCCAGAAAGTAGGCATAGAGTGAACTTATCTCAACATAATAAAGGCCAAATATGACAAACCCACAGCCAACAACATTCTCAATGGTGAAAAACTGAAAACATTTTCACTAAGATCAGGAACAAAACACTCTCACCACTATAATTCAACATAGTTTTGAAAGTTTTAGCCACAGCAATCAGAGAATAAAAAGAAATAAAAGGAATCCAAATCAGGAAAGAAGAAGTAAAACTGTCACTGTTTGCAGATTACAGGATACTATACATAGAGAATCCTAAAGATGCTATCAGAAAATTACTAGAGCTAATCAATGAATTTGGGAAAGTAGCAGGATACAAAATTAATGTACAGATCTGTATGCAGAAAATTATAAGACACTGATGAAAGAAATTAAAAATGATATCAACAGATGGAGAGATATACCATGTTCTTGGATTGGAAGAATCAACATTGTGAAAATGACTGTACTACCCAAAGCCATCTACACATTCAGTGCAATCCCTATCAAACTACCAATGGCATGTTTCATAGAACTAGAACAAAAAATTTCACAATTTGTAAGGAAACACAAAAGACCCTGAATAGCCAAAGCAATCTTGAGAAAGAAGAACGGAGCTGGAGGTATCAGGCTCCCTGACTTCTCTTTGATAAAGGAGGGAAGGATATACAGTGGAGAAAAGACAGCCTCTTCAATAAGTGGTGCTGGGAAAACTGGACAGCTACATGTAAAAGTATGAAATTAGAACACTCCCTAACACCACACACAAGAATAAACTCAAAATGGGTTAAAGACCTAAATGTAAGGCCAGACACTATCAAACTCTTAGAGGAAAACATAGGCAGAACACTCTATGACATAAATCACAGCAAGATCCTTTTTGACCCATCTCCTAGAGAAATGGAAATAAAAACAAAAGTAAACAAATGGGACGTAATTAAATTTAAAAGCTTTTGCACAGCAAAGGAAACCATAAACAAGACGAAAAGACAACCCTCAAATGGGAGAAAATATTTGCAAACGAAGCAACAAAGGATTAATCTCCAAAGTTTACAAGCAGCTCATGCAGCTCAATATCAAAAAAACAAACAACATGGAACTACCATACGACCCAGCAGTCCCACTCCTGGACATATACCCTGAGAAAACCATAATTCAAAAAGAGTCATGTACACAATGTTCACTGCAGCTCTATTTACAATAGCCAGGACATGGAAGCAACCTAAGTGTCCATCGAGAGATGAACGGATAAAGAAGATGTGGCACATATATACAATGAAATATTACTCAGACATAAAAAGAAACGAAATTGAGTCATTTGTAGTGAGGTGGATGGATCTAGAGTCAGTCATACAGAGTGAAGTTAGTCAGAAAGAGAAAAACAAATACTGTATGCTAACGCATATATATGGAATCTTAAAAAAAAAAAAAAATGGTTCTGAAGAACCCAGGGGCAGGACAGGAATAAAGACGCAGACATAGAGAATGGACTTGAGGATGCAGGGAGGGGGAAGGGTAAGCTGGGATGAAGTGAGAGAGTGGCATGGACATATATACACTACGAAATGTAAAATAGCTAGCTAGTGGGAAGCAGCTGCATAGCACAGGGAGATCAGCTCGGTGCTTTGTGACCACCTAGAGGGGTGGGATAGGGAGGGTGGGAGGGAGACGCAAGTGGGAGGGGATATGGGGATATATGCATACGTATAGCTGATTCACTTTGTTATACAGCAGAAACTAACACACATTGTAAAGCAATTATACTCCAATAAAGATGATAAAAAAAAAAGAAGAAGAATTAAGGACAGACTTTCACCAAAAAAAGGAAATAGACATAGAGAATTTTCAATCTCACCTTGAGGTATATATAATGTTTTAGCTGCAGAAAAATCAAAACAAAACCCGATTTTAATTGTAATTTGTAGGAAGTGCTACAAAAAGCACAGTGCTTTGAAAGAAAAGTATCAGGAGGAGCCACTTCAGAAAAGGAGAACAAGGAGCTCTCCTAGAAAAGGTAGAAAGTTTCAACTGAGGCCCAAAGGATGAGCGTAAGCCAGGCAGGCAAGGAGGAAAAAAACCAAAACATTCCCTGTCAGGAAGGTTTAACACTCTCCCCTCCTTATTTTTGTTTTGTGGTTGCCCTAAAACAGTACCACCAGCTTAAACACAATTTATTACCTTAGTCTCACTGATGAAATGAGACTCACTGACTAAAATTAAGGCCCTGGCTGGAGGACTGCATCCTTCTGGAGGCTCAACAGGAGAGTCTGTTCCCTTGCCTTTTCCCACTTCTAGAGGAGGTCGCCTGCAGTCCTTGGCTCATGGCCCCTTCCTCCATATCTACAGTGTAGTATCTTCAAATCCCTCCTGACTCTGGCATTGACTCTTCTGCCTCCCTCTTCCACATTCAGAGAACCCTTGCGATTACACTGAGCCCACCAAAATAATCCAGGATGATCTCTTTATCTTGAAGGCAGCTGATTAGCAACCTTCATTCCATCTGCAACCTTAGTTCCTCCTCTCCTTGTTGCATGACATATTCACAGCTTCCAAGGGGTAGGATGTAAATGTCTTTGGGAAGCCTGTGTTCTGCCTACCACACCCTCTGACTCATGGAGAACACAGTATATGCTAAATTGCTTCCTTCTCAACTACTGACTTGTGAAGAATTGTGAAGAATATGAGATATTACTTTGCTTGCAAGCTAATAGGATGGCCTGCCAGAGTTTGTGGATGGCAGTAGAAGGCATGAGACTCCTGGGTCACAGACAAAGGACTTTATTATTCGTGGCAGAGCAAGCAACATGAGCATCATCACATTTGCCTCAGCTCCCCTTATCTCCAAGTCCCACAGGAGTGATACAGATGAGGCCTGATGGATACCTACACCCACTATGGACTGTGTTATAGGAGAAGAACCTCAAGTTTAGGGAAGCCGGATCATTTATAATGGGCAGTAAGCATGCCTTCCCTTTTTTTCAGAGGGAAACACTACCTCTTTTTTCCAAGGCTGTTCAGTATACAAATATCCTTAAAAAGATGATCCAGAGCAAAAAGTGGTTACTACCTCGTTTGCAAGATGTATGAAAAAACTAGAGAACCTTGGAAAATTGTCCACAAATATCCCTACACTGCATCTGCTTTTAATAACCTGGTCTGCAGCTTCTGAAATGCAGGGACTAGTTCTTTGAAAAACATTTTAAAATCAATACATTTTAAGTTAAAAGGTTTTCTCTTTTCAAATATAATTTTTTCAACTTTTTACTTGTTCAAGTCAACCTCTATTTATACATTGCATTGAAATATTTTTCTAGTGCCTAATATGTTCCTTGTTATCCTTGCCTTATCGTCAGATAATTCCGTATGAAAACATGTTGACTTTTTGGCTAGTTTAATGAACAAATAACTAATGCAAAAAGACAGCTTGACCTCAGTTCATAATGAGGAAATAAATATTAGCAAATTTACTAATGAGGGCCCTGATACAAACAGGTAATTATGAAGAAAACCAGGTGCCAATATGACCTTAATGTGAAATGTCATTTTATGACAAGAGTGACTTGAGAGGGGGCCTTTACTAAGAAGTGGAAGACAAACAGATTCATTCATTTCTACGTATTAAATTCAAACTCATTCTGAGAGCAAAAGATGGCTGCAAAGTTAGAGACCCAGTTAAATAAACAAATGTTTATATTTGATATTAGAAGTATCAACATTCATGAATTTGCTAATGTGTCTATTCCCTCTTTTTCTGACAGTCTTTTAAGTTAAAACTACTGATTAGATAGGTTTCTAGTTTTAAGGGCAAAGAAGGTTACAAGGAAAATCTTAAAGTATCTAATGATAAAAATGAGCTGGATCAGAAGAAAAAGGAAATGAAATACATTTTAGCCTCTGTGTGCAGAAGTGATGGTAGTAGATGCATATCAATTAGACATACTCTTTGAGCAACTTTTTCTTCGAAGTGGTAATACATAAGGCAAGTTGTCAATGTCCTCCTGTCTAGTTGTCCTGAGACCAACACTGTGATATCAGACCAAGGGAAAGATGGCAGCCTTTATTCCTAAAAGAGAGTTGCTCAGAAGCCAACTAGATTATATTGATACTCTACATATGTAGTGATTACAATCTTGCCCCTCATATTTTATCCTATTAATGGTTCTGAAAAACTAAAATAAATCACCATCCCTACTTTTACCATATCCTTGTGCTTCACTAGATCATTGCTCTCAGGTTAAAGTTATCAGTTTGCATACTATGCTGACAAAAGAAGCACTTACAAATTGCCAAGGAGCATGACAAACGGCAGCAGCTTTCCTTGACAGGTAAAATCCTGCAGCAATTCAGTGGAAGGCATTTAGGAACCACAGTCAGAAAACCTGCATTTTAAATCTGGCTCCTCCCCATCAGACCTCTGAGCTCTAAGCCTCAGTTTCCTCATTTGCGAAGAACGGATGAAAGTGTGACGCCCTGTCTCTGATCTCAGGGTGACATGATGTGGTGTTTGTGGAAGCAGCTTAACTCATAAGGGGAAGACTTTTTTTTCTCTTCAATCTGGATTTCATTCTCTTTGTTTTATTTTTGTTTTGGAATTTTCATTGAGGGAGTTCAGCAGCACCTGTTAACAACAGGATTTTTAGTAAATAGGACATTTGAAAAATCAGTAAATAGTACATTTGAAACTATTTAGTAAATAGTACATTTGAAAAATCGTACATTGAAAAATAGTACATTAGTAAATAGTACATTTGAAAAATAGTACATTTGAAAATTTTTTTAATCATTTGAAAAATCAGTAAATAGTACCTTTGAAAAATAGTATATTTAGTAAATAGTACCATTTACTAAAAATCATTTAGTAAACAGTACATTTGAAAAATCAGTACATTTTCAAATAGTGCATTTGAAAAATTTTTAGTAAATAGTACATTTGAAAAATGTACTAAAAATAGTACATTTTTAGTAAATAGCACATTTAAATCAGTGATTATAAATCCACAATTTATGACCTGCTCAAGTCAGAAATCTCCAAGCAGGTCTCACAATCCCACCCACGCCTTAGGGCCTGCTGTGCGGAAAGGGCTGCATGTACTGAGTACAGGAGGAGCAATTTACCGGCATCTTCCCATTCCCTCCTGCCTGGAGTCCCAGTCCCTTCCCTGGCGCTCATCAGTGACCCATTGGCGCCTTTCTCACTCCCGACTGCAACACGGCTCACCATGCTATACCTCTGACGGTGACAGCGCCTCATTCTCACCTTTCATGTCCTGACACAAACTGCCACCACCATCTCTAAAGGTCCCCTCAAGTCACAGAGACTCCCCTCATCAGAACCTCCACTGCCTCATTTCCTGCAGAAACTAATGGGCCCTATCCTTGTCTCCCCTACGGCTGTCATTGATACAGGCAATCATGCTCTCCGTCTCCTCAGCTGTTAACTCCACGTCCTCCTCTCCCTCCCAGTTCTTTCCTGAAGCTTCCTTTCAGGTACTGATTTCCTCAGCCATCCACAGATAAGAACATTTCAATAGCTAAGCCAAGATAAATTTGCAGCGGCCATCAGATGCTGCCTCCTGCCTCTAAAGGAGAAGAGAATGCTCCACACAAGATGGGTGTTTTCACAGCCTCTGTCAGTGTTTCCTCTAACTTTTTAGTCACAACCTGAAGTGAATTATTACTTTGAAAGCAAGTTCGTCCCTTATGTCCAAACCAATTCTCTACCAAGGTAGTTTGAGTCTTATTTCTCCTCTTTGGTCTCCTCTGGAGCACTTGTCTATGATTTGGGCATGAGATAGAGGGAATCTCAAAGTTCAAAAGTCTTCTGGTCCAATTACATACCTACTTTTTAAAATACCATCACCGCCAGTGGGCTGTGCAGGCTGAAGGGAATTTGCTTCATCGTAGGCGATCTGTCCTTGTGGCCTCTCCCGTTGCGGAGCACAGGCTCCGGACGCACAGGCTCAGCCACTCCGCGGCATGTGGGATCTTCCCGGACCGGAGCACGAACCCGCGTCCCCTGCATCGGCAGGTGGATTCTCAACCACTGCACCACCAGGAAAGCCCTGTCTAGTACTATTCATCACTGCTTCTCCAGCATCTAACACAGGCTCCCAAAGCATAGCAGGCTCTTAAGAAACATTTGTTGAATGAATGAATGTTTGTGGCCCTTTCTACAGGACTGCAATTTGTGTCTAAGACATTTATGAAATATAATCTTGGTCTTCTCCAGGCTAGAAGTCCTTAGTTTTCAAAAGGAAAAGTTTCAAGTTACATTTCCTTTCCTCTGGGCTTTCTCCAGTGTGTCGAAATTTATCTCAGTAAACTATATAAAAATAAAAAATATAAATTACATAAAAAGATAAATTATAGGGCTTCCTTGGTGGCGCAGTGGTTGAGAGTCCGCCTGCCGATGCAGGGGACACGGGTTCGTGCCCCGGTCCGGGAAGATCCCACATGCCGCGGAGCGGCTGGGCCCGTGAGCTATGGCCGCTGAGCCTGCGCGTCCGGAGCCTGTGCTCCGCAACGGGAGAGGCCACAACAGTGAGAGGCCCACGTACCACAAAAAAAAAAAAGATAAATTATAGTAAAATAAATTACATTTATATATACATTTTATGTATATGACTGTATATAATCATGTGTGTGTGAGTATAAAATTCAGTTAATCTACTTTTCTAAATAAAGTTATGTCAACATATAGAGCATGAGTAAACAAAAACTAATTAAAAGCACTCTCTTAACTGAGAAAAAATATACTTTTGGCACTCAAAATCTACTCACACCTAAGTGGTTTTATTTAGTATTATTAAATTTTTTGTTTTATACAGAGGCTCTGTTATAATTTGTTATAATATCATTAAACTATTTTTAAAAAAGAAATTTGAACCACAATTCTACCACCCTGCTGCAGCTGTTATCATTTTTCTGTTTCCCCCCATCTTGTTCATATATAAAAATAACTTTGTTATTGTAAATATATGCTATAAATTTTGCATTGTACTTTTTTTCACTTAAAATTATATTGCACATATTTTTCATATTATCATTAATTTTTATTTTAATTTCATCAGCTTATAGTACTTCATCGATTTGATATACTATAACCATTTCCTGATTTAAAATGTTTCCAGTTTTCTTTCTTATAGAAAATGCTGTTAGGAATATTGCATACATATAGATTTTCTTCCTAAATATCTTGTCAAATTAAAAAATATTCCCTTCTCTCTATTATCATTTGAAAGGATTTTTCAGTTTCTATGCGTATGAGCTTTGGTTATATGTATACTATTTATTTCCAGTTTTATATCAATGTAGTTAAAAGCTAAAGCCTGTAAAATTTAGACTTTTAATTAAAATTATTCATTAAGCCCTAAAACATTATAATGTTTATAAATTTCACAGATATACTTTAAAAGACATAGCCCTTTTTAAAAATGATTAGCATTTTTTTCTTTCTAAGAATATTTATAAATACCTAATTGATGCCAGGCACCAGGCTAGGAACCTGTGATGCAAGAATGAACAAGACAGACCCCTGCCCTCATGGAGTTTAAGGTCTAGCAAGAAACAAAGAAGTGAGAATAAACTGTGGTAAGTGTTATGATAGGACAGTTCAAGGCACTACTACCCTTAGACCCAGGCAAAAAGGGTTCTTGGCCTCAGCCCCAAGGTTTCAGAGAACCCCACTCTGGCCCCTTCTCACCAGGCAAAGAGACAGCAGGCATCTGTGGGGCATCCTGGATATGCCCATCTGGAGCCCACATCAACCACTAAACCTCCTGTGAATAGCAGGGATGCCAGAATTCCCTGCTCAAAAGGTCCAAACCCACTCCTAGGGCCAGAGCAGACTTCTCTAGAGCCACCTGCTGAATGTGGAGCCTGTGCTTATGTGTCTACCAGTAAACACGTAAAACACAATGCTTGGGGAAGGTTGTGAACAGGGACTGAATGTGTGGTCTGTATTGCCCACACACAGGCAGAAGAAGCCCCTGGCAGCTCTGGTCGGAGGCAGGAGTGGGAAGGGAAGGAGGAGTGGCCACAGAGTGAGGACAAGGGGCTAGGCCACTTCTCCCCCAAAGTCATGTTCCAGCACAGAGCTCTGAAGATTCTGAAAATTGTAATATGAACCTTATTTTCCAGGTGGTTTTGAGGATATATTTGTCAAGGTAGCAGGATGGAACATATTTCATTTAATGTTCTGTTAGCCTGATTGATAGTTTAAAAATATTCAGACATATGGGATGTAAGCCTTCATTTGTATTCTTGCCCCAGGCCTTACAAATGTTGGGGCAGGCTTGGTACAAGGCGCCACGGGGACGCCTAACAGGAGGATCTAACCTTCGATGGGGGTGTCATAGACGGCCTCTCAGAGTAAACCATGGTTCAGGAGCCTAGGCTCAGCCACATGATATTCCACTTATGTAACCACTACATTTATAGGCTAAAGGTGGAAAAGTCATATGCTCATCTTCATAAATGCCAAAAATATATTCGATGTAATGCAAGAGACAGTCATGTTCAAATTAACACTTAAAACCCTAGAATAACAACATAGGTAGCACAATAAATGCTTTATCTATATGAAATTAAACACTGACATCACATATAAATGTTAAGTACCAACGGTGTTCCCTTTAAATTTAACCAAAGACAAGAATTTCAACTATCACTCAGTTCTTTCACATGGATGTTAAATCTCTAGCCCATTCATTTTGGCAGATGTTAATTTCTTTTCCCTTTTCCAACGGTTTAATGAACAGTTTTAAGTGAGAAGAATTGTGCTGTGTCATTTACTCCACCACTTTTTTTTTTTTTTTTTTTTTTTTTTGTGGTATGCGGGCCTCCCTCTGTTGTGGCCTCTCCCGTTGTGGAGCACAGGCTCCGGACGCGCACGCTCAGCGGCCATGGCTCACGGGCCCCGCCGCTCCGCGGCATGT